>NW_007377906.1:165460-182094 GCF_000475195.1 Diaphorina citri | reverse complement strand
GTATTTTTTTTTTTTTTTTTTTTTTTTGAGAAGCAGCTGTCAAGGTCATCTGACTTGTCTACCTCGTCTTTTTGCTGAGATTTCAACCAGCTCCTCAGTTGTAGAATAGAATAAGAATATACCTTATTTATACACATTATATGTAATTATGTACCTACTGCCAGCATAGGACCGGAAAATCCTTGCAGTCTAAACGCAGATCGCATACATTGTACTCTCGAGGCTGGATGCACCCTGAAATAGCCAACATGTATCGTTCCAGACAGTCACCCCACGCGGGGCGTTGCTCAACTTCAGTGATCCGTTGGGAATGGTGCAGAGCTATTTTCGCGGGCGTCAAAGATTTTTGCTATCTATGAACATATTTTTTGCTCTCTCTTACTATTTTCTATAGTTTCCTATTTCCTATACCTACCAACTAATTGTAAGGGAAAAGTGTGTTACTTGCATGTAGGCTCATGTGTTACATGAGTAATTGAGTATGCCTACTTTCGCATTTCAGAGGTAAGATTACTCGGATGAAGGCTCGGTATTGCTTCTGACAGTAATATCATTGTACAGGTACACATAGCAATATTTGCCAGCAACACTACAGGTCTAGCAGTAGCAAATATGAGTTCGGCCAGCCCTACTCAACCCAACACACACATAAGGTACCTACTACTTCTTACGCCACTGAAGTACAGATCTATGTAGGTGCCTACAGTAGGTACATAGGTATCTAGTATAATTATAATGTTCATATTCCATATGGCTCATACAACACCCAGGTATCATACGTAATATGAGTGTCTGTGAAATGTGTTTGGAGTCTGTGGGGTTTATAATAGCACACAGCTATCTACACATCAAACATGATTTCGGTCGCATATATCTTCCTTTCACATAACAAATGAGATATGGCATAGTGCCTCTATAATAATAATAATAAAAAAAAATAGACTCAGTGGAAGGTAACCACTGGGAGAGGGTAACGCTGGAGGCGTTCTCTACCACCTAACTCCTAGAGATCTATTATTATGAGTTGAACTTGAAATTCTCAAATAAATGAGGATAAAATTACATCAGTTCGGTTGGGATTGAACCCGCGCCTTCCTGTTTACCAGGCGAGCGTCTTGGCAACTCCGCCACCAAGGCAGGTTGCCTTTGCCTTTGGATAAGGTTTTTGTTTCCGCTTCTTTTTTTTACTTTAGTTTCAGTCGCATCTTCCTTTCTTTTGCATGAATTCGAACTTGGCATTCTTCGCATGACTTGTACAGAACTCTTCGAAAATGAATGTTTTTATTTTTAGGATAAGAGAACCTGTGGAATGTCACAACTCGGAAACAATCATTTGCAATGATCAGAAATGAATGGAAGTCTTTCTTTTAAATTTCGGCCGTACAGATGGAGTCATAACATTGTCCAATGAATCATGGAACGCTTTCATTTTCGACATTCCAGAAACCTAATTATTATCTATTCCTTAATTACCTACTCGTATTTGAGACTATTTCGGAGAATTTTATTTTCACATTAGACAGAGGTCGCAAAGTTCTAGTTGGAGTGAAGAGAGTGATTGATTATGCTGTAAAGGTAAGTGTTGTCACTGTGGATTTACAAGCTTAGCAATACTCAATAAACAAAGAGTAGTAATGCAAGTAACTCGTCTAACTTGTCAAGTTTAGCCAGTGGTGATAGCAATTCAAAATGCTCCAGTTACCCACAGTTGGAGGGTAAAACCACTCTCACTGAAAACAGCAGTTATAGAGTGATGTTAAATCCCTTGACGATAAAGGAGAAAAAAATCTACAAACTCATGTAACCCTTGAAAGTTTATAAAATTGTCAGTCCGTGAAAAGTTTCATCATAATACCAACCTTTTGAGGTGTCTCGTTTTTTTTCCTTCTTTTTACAAGGTGTGGATTTCAATAGTAAATTTGTATGGTTCTTGTTTTTATAGATCAGAGTGAAGCCAGACAAGAAAGGTGTAGTGACCGATGGCGTGAAACACTCAATGAACCCATTTGATGAAATTGCCGTTGAAGAAGCCGTCCGGATGAAGGAGAAAAAGTTGGCCAGTGAAATTATTGCTGTCTCTTGTGGCCCTGCACAATCTCAGGTATAAAAAAAAATAGCCAGATCAAAAAACTTTTCAAAAGAGAACGATTTTCATTGGTTCCCAGACGATGAAGGTCACTTGCAGAGGATCTTTCAGCCAATAGAAATGGATTTCATAAGGACCATTTTTACTTACTCATATTTCACCACAAACGGAGTTCTGTAGAAATGACACGAGTGAGGGGGCGGGATACGCGGTTGAGATGAACTAAAAAAGAAGAGAAAGAAATGTGCAGTTTTTAGCTGAGGACCATTTTTCATGGAGGCTCAGATGGACTAGACACCAAACGAACAAGATGTGAAGCCATAAAATCAGTGTCGAATCCAAGGTCAAAGGGTTGAATGAGTTCAATCAAAATATTTTACTGTAAAATCTCGATTTAACGATCAAAATTAATTACAATGGATACTATGAGGTAAAATGAGAGAGGAGGGACAAAATTATCAATCTTCCTTGAATTTTGTTATGTATCGAGGATCTACTGATTTCAACACCATCAAAATATTCAAGACACGCCACTGAAAGTTCATCTGGTATGTGAAATATCAGCTGATATTACTGATAGGGAAGTGTTGTTTTTTGTTTATCAAAATCAAAAATATCAAAATCACAAATGTGTTATTTGGAATTTTGAGGAGGGACAAAATTATCAATCTTCCTTGAATTTTGTTATGTATCGAGGATCTACTGATTTCAACACCATCAAAATATTCAAGACACGTCACTGAAAGTTCATTTGGTATGTGAAATATCAGCTGATATTACTGATAGGGAAGTGTTGTTTTTTGTTTATCAAAAATATCAAAATCACAAAAGTGTTATTTGGAATTTTGAACTTATCTCTTTTGTGCTTGTCTATCAATTTGTGTTCATATTTCTACCTAAGTGAACTTTGAACATACAAATACCTACCTACTCGGTTGTTTTTGTACTTTATCTAAGCAGGAACTAGGTTCTAGTTGTGCAACATCAACCACCTAAGCTTACAAGGAAACAGAAAAGGAAGGCTCCATCTCTCATTGTAACAAGCCTTGCAAAGAAGTCAACTCCAACAGTAGGATCTGAAATCTGAATATAGAGATACAACAGGGTAAATATAAAATATTTACTAAACATTTTGTATTTCTTGTTCTAGCCAGTTATGGTTCTTTCATAGTCTTCATGATATTTGAAGATAGAGGACATGGGCACTTACCTCGGCAAATTTTCCATCTGTGAAATACTTCAACAAAGAACTCTTCCCCACAGTACTGTCTCCGATTAATATCAATCGAAATTGATAGTCAAACAAAGGATCTACTGTCATTTTAATGTTGAATTACGTCTTTTCAGTCACAAAGAGTCCAATCTTGAGTAACAAGAGCAAGTATTTGAGTTTAGAGAGTAAATTGCATTCTCCCTGAATGCACAAGCAGCAGACGACGAAGATAACTAGGAGATGTGAATCAGGTAAGTATAATTATCCACGGTACGAGACCAAGTAATCAGTTAGGTATATCAAAAAGAGAAATCTTTATCAGAAACGTAAAAAGAAATGCAAAAATCTACAAAATGTTCAATTCTGATTCACTTCACTTTTATCTTTTATTTGTTGACTGTTTTGTTTTTTCTTCATCCATAAAAAAAACGCGACCTTGAATTTTTGCACAGAGGGAATGCAAACAGTTGGAGCCATTACTCTGTGGCAGTGTTGCGGATCGCCTTTCACATGACGGTCTTGGGTGCATAGAACAGCGGTTCCCAAACTTTTTTTATACATTTTATGTGACTCAAACTCAACTTCAATTTTACTAACTTTTTTTGATTAGGAATCGACCATTTATCTATAATTTTTAGCCATTTGCAACTCCTCCATTATGTATATACTCTCGTCGAACCGTAGGTATACCGTATATCCTCATTTTTTTCCTGCTCTTTCACTCTTTGAAACATATCACCTAAAAAATCTCGTCTATTATTTTTTTTGGCAACTTAAATTTTAAAAAACGCGACCTTGAATTTTTGCACAGAGGGAATGCAAACAGTTGGAGCCATTACTCTGTGGCAGTGTTGCGGATCGCCTTTCACACGACGGTCTTGGGTGCATAGAACAGCGGTTCCCAAACTTTTTTTATTCCTACATTTTATGTGACTCAACTTCAACTTTACTAACTTTTTTGATTAGCCGGAATTTCGAAGTGAAGAGGATGAGCATTAACAGATTGTTCTACACAATCTACGTCAGTATCGTTTTTTATACCGTTGAAATTTTCATTTGTACCGTTCCTGATTCAGAGAAATCAAATTTTTAACTTTTGACTAGGTACCGTTCGTTATTTGATAGAGAAAAAACTAAAGGCCGCCGGGATTCGAACCCAGCACCTTTGATTTGAGAGTCGACTCTCGACCCGGATGATCAGTGATCAGTCATGAGTCATGACCACTCGGCCACTGAGGAGTGGTTGGTACCAGGGCCGTATCCAGGATTTTGTCGAGGGGGGGGGGCGAGAGGTCCAAACACTAAGGGGTGGGAGGTGGCCGGCCCCCTGGACCCCAAATTTTCGGACCTTGACGTACAGTAAAGGAGAAAAGTTAAGCTGGTTGGTAGAAATGGTAGAAGTGATTGAAACCGAAAATGTTCATACGCCCGTTACGTAATGACGTTACGTAAATGACTGTAATTATGTGTTGTTGTTGTTGTTGTTGTTGTTTGCAAATGTCGGGTTATTTGACTACTAGGTCATTTTACCTATGACTGTAATTATGTATAAGTGTACTCTCGTCGAACCGTATATCCTCATTTTTTTCCTGCTCTTTCACTCTTTGAAACATATCACCTAAAAAATCTCGTCTATTATTTTTTTGGCAACTTAAATTTCACATCAAGGGTTTTTTAGGATTGATCGGGGTGGGTGAGTGGAGGGGGAGATTTTAGCTTGCATTACCTCTGTGGTCTGTGACTTTACAAAACAAATGGCGGAGGAACAGGTGAGTAAACAAATATTTTACGAATTTCTTCTCTTTTTAATCGAAAATACGTCGAAAGTACAGCTTTTCGACTTCCCAAAGGCCTCATGAATGGAAATAGCGATCCCCACTTAACTACCGAGGTATTTGGGTATTAGATACGATGGGTTTTCGCCTTGTTTCAGCCAGTTCTGTGCAGGGCTCTCTGCACAGCTTCCCCTTTCCGTTTAGGTTTTGCGTGCTTTACATTGGGTCTATGGAGTTCAATGTGACTTAGGACTTATGAAGCTCAAGCAAGAACTCTGGCCAGACGCTTATGCTTTTCGTTCTGCCGGCTGTGGCCTACCTCTTAATAGATCACTTAATTAAAGTCTGATTGAGTGACCCATACAGCCTGATCCAAGGCAGACAGAGTATGATTTTTCTCTAGCAAAATAACATCCCCAAAAAATATTTTCAGTGAGGCACTTGAGATAACAAACACCTTGATTAAGGTTTGGCCCTCTAGCCTTTATACAAAGGGTGGTTGTTTTTCTTGATGGAGTCAAAATGAATTATTACAAATGGGTATCAAAATATCTTTAATTTCAGGGCTTCTATTGAGCAGTGCTCAAACCAAACATTCTGGGCTGCAAAAATTGACCAACTGTACTCAGCAAACTTTGTTTCTGTCTATCTAATTAGAAGAATTAAAAAAGCAGAAAATGTCAGTCTTTATACCATATACCTCAATTTTGTTTCAAACAATTAGTCTGCAGATCCCCCTCATTGCTTTAGATATGTCTTTTATTGTCATTCATGTACCTATCGCCATACTCATCTCTACACCTAGTCCTAACCAAATCGATATCGCCATACAAGAAGGTAAGCCTAGTCCTAACCAAATCGATATCACCATACAAGAAGGTAAGCCTAGTCCTAACCAAATCGATATCGCCATACAAGAAGGTAAGCCTAGTCCTAACCAAATCGATACCGCCATACAAGAAGGTAAGCCTAGTCCTAACCAAATCGATATCGCCATACAAGAAGGTAAGAAGACAAGCGGTATTTTATTATGTGACTAGGTCATTTTCCCTCGTACATCCCAATACTTTGCTACCAAGTTGTCGTTGTTTTATGTGACTTTAGTCCGATTTCTTCATTTTCATATCTTCCTTTTCGCTCTAATATTTCTAAGCCTAGTCCTAACCAAATCGATATCGCCATACAAGAAGGTAAGCCTAGTCCTAACCAAATCGATATCGCCATACAAGAAGGTAAGAAAACAAGCGGTATTTTATTATGTGACTTTAGTCCGATTTCTTCATTTTCATATCTTCCTTTTCGCTCTAATAATTTTTTACACAAACCTAATTTTAAAAAAAAAAAAAAAAAAAAAAAAAAAAAAAAAAACTTGGAATACCATGTTCACTTTCTCGTTTTCAGCTCAAAGTGGACAACATCCGTCGGGCAGCGGCTCCCAATGATCACCCCCTGTTTATTGACGCCCTCGTAGATATTGTGTCTTCACATCTCAGGAGCAAAACCAAGATTAACCCCAAGTTTTTGAACCGCTGTCCCCACTGTGTGAATCCGAAGTGTAGTCAAGCCAAGCAATGGTTCTCGCAGCTGTGTGCGTAAGTGACTGGGAAATTTGTGTAGCTGAGTATCATACTGCCCTGGAACACCAGGAGGTACTGAGCAGTGGAAAATTCAATCGAGATTTTTTGGCTCAGTAGTGCTTGATATAGAATTTTACCGATGTGTGATTGATTCTCAGATCAGTGCTTATCGATGATGTGTGATGCTTGGTATCGAATTATCGATGTGCGATACACTAAAGTTGGGTAGAGGTCTAGAGGAGGTGTACACTAAAGTTGGCTGGACTGCCCTGGAACACCAGGAGGTACTGAGCAGTGGAAAATTCAATCGAGATTTTTTGGCTCAGTAGTGCTTGATATAGAATTTTACCGCTTGATATAGAATTTTAAATGTGTGATTGATTCTCAGCTCAGTGCTTATCGATGTGTGATGCTTGGTATCGAATTATCGATGTGCGATACACTAAAGTTGGATAGAGGTCTAGAGGAGGTGTACCTACACTAAAGTTGGCTGAATCCAAGTTACGCGTGAAAGATGAAAGTGAATCAAATTTACAGTGTTGAAGAACACATTAGGTAGGTAAGTCCCTACATACATTTTTTTTTTTTTTTTTTTTTTGGGTTTCATGTTTTTTTTCATTAACTCAGGGAATTTTAACAACGGAGGTTTTATCATCTCGAAATCGAGAAGAGGAAGAATGACAGAATAAAAAAAAGGCAGCCATTCTAAAGAACGACAATTTTTATGTCCCGAACGCGCGATCTAAACGCTTTATAAGGCCGAGTTTCCACGCTAACTGGACTGGCTTCATGATGCAAAACAATCACAAGATTTTGATTTGAAACTGAGGTTTTCTTGAAATACCTAGTATACGGTTCATAATCATTTGTGTCTTGGGAAATCCAGTATTAAAATTCAAAGTTTATACCTACTATGTATTTCTTTTTATTTTTTAGGTAAGTTGGCTATTATTTAATAAAATCAGGTTTAAAAAAACGCATAGACATAAATGTTTATGAATTAATTTATTAATTTATTTCACAACACTTCATATAAATATTATAAATCATTTAGCAAGAGCATAAAGTACCAGGTTATGTTAATCCTTGTGCTTAAGACAGATTACATACTTAATTTTATTGATTAACAAAATGCCTATGTCCCAACCCTCATATAAACCAAACGAAATAGTTTGATTTCAAAGGGACTAATCAGAATTAAAAAAGAAGCCCAGAAAAAGCTTTAAAAGTAATATTAGTACCAAAAGAAAGTAGGATGAGTTTTTGAAACCATTTCTTTATTATTGATAGTTCTATGTTGGGCCATTAGTGAATTAATTATGCCCCATATACCAGTTTATCTATTGTCCCTTACTGCTTTCCCCCCCCAAGTCAATAATAAATTTGGTAAAAATAAAATAAAAATAAACATTCCCTAAGTACATGAATAGGAAAGCTGTAGCTGCCTAATCTAAGGCAAGAAAGGGGTAGACTAATTGGCAAGCTAATATTATAGGATAGAACCAGTATGTTTGTTGTGGATGGATAGTAAATAAATGAAAATATTTCAAGGTAAACACTACCTTCCACAAGTTGTTCTTTTTTTTTTTTTTTCTTTTTTTTTTGGTGAAACAATGGTTAAAATTACTCCCATAAAATACGTAGGTACATTAATAACATAAATAAAATTAAAAGAATAATATAATACATCACTAAAAAAAAAAAAAAAAAAAATTTTAGGAAAAAAAAAAAAAAAAAAAAAAAAAAAAAAAAATCAAGTCAGAGTGCAAAGTCACAATATCACTTGGACTAATGAATAGGGTGATAGGTACCTACTACAGTTTTCTTTACATCATTTAATCCCTCCCAGTAACATCATTCAATCCCATTGTTACGCCAAAGAACCACAACACCCAAGTGGATTACCCAACAATCATGGGTACAATTCTTCTGACAGTGCCTTATTTCAACTGTAAGTATACACACAAACTCACTACTCCAAGTGAGATCATTATTTTGGTATACTTGGTTGTCTTGTTATTTACTAGCAACAAGAAGATTTTGCTGGTTCTGCCAACATCAGATCATCATCTAGCACAGCATTTGTTCTGGAAAAACCTGTCTTGATACCCTCCCAGCCATCTTCAACCTTGTAGTCCCCACTTTGAACACGGTTGTAAATCTGTAAGAATAAAATGGTAAAAGAAATGCATCAACATAAAATAATAATAAATAAATAAATAAAAAAATCTTTAGACTAGATATGTGTACTTAAGACATGTGTAGATAAGCGTTGTACATTATAAATTATAATAATCTCATGTACAAATGATTATTTACCTCTTGTGTCACAGCTGTGAAAGCATTTTCAACTTGAAAGCCCGAGCGGGAAGATGTTTCAAAATGTAAAATATCATTTTGACTTGCAAACGCTTTGGCCTCAGCTTCTGAGACTTCTCTAGGTACACCTGACTGTAACAGATCTAGCTTGCATCCAACCAATGCAAACACGGGCCTGTGAGGTTCAATGTGACGTTTGGCTTCCATCATCCAGACGGGTATATGTTCAAAGCTGGCTCTACTTGTTATGTCATACACTAGAAGTGCTCCCACAGAGTTTCTGTAATATGACTTGGTGATAGATCTGAAATGAGAGAAATAAAATTATAATTATTTCAAACACTAACATAGGTATTTTCTTTGGGGGAGGGGGGGGGGCAATAAAATTCAGTCGTACCTTTAATGATTCTCTTTGAGAAAATTTGCTTGTGATTGTGACATTACCTGAATCTCTCTTGTCCGGCAGTGTCCCATAGTTGTAATTTAATCCTAGCTCCATCTCTCATTGTAACAAGCCTTGCAAAGAAGTCAACTCCAACAGTAGGATCTGAAATCTGAATATAGAGATACAACAGGGTAACTATAAAATAATTACAAAACATTTTATCGTTCTGCCGGCTGTGGCCTACCTCTTAATAGATCACTTAATTAGAGTCTGATTGAGTGACCCATACAGCCTGATCCAAGGCAGACCCCTTTCCGTTTAGGTTTTGCGTGCTTTACATTGGGTCTATGGAGTTCAATGTGACTTAGGACTTATGAAGCTCAAGCAAGAACTCTGACCAGACGCTTATGCTTTTCGTTCTGCCGGCTGTGGCCTACCTCTTAATAGATCACTTAATTAGAGTCTGATTGAGTGACCCATACAGCCTGATCCAAGGCAGACATGATTTTTTCTCTAGCAAAATAACATCCCCAAAAAATATTTTCAGTGAGGCACTTGAGATAACAAACACCTTGATTAAGGTTTGGCCCTCTAGCCTTTATACAAAGGGTGGTTGTTTTTCTTGATGGAGTCAAAATAAATTATTACAAATGGGTATCAAAATATCTTTAGTTTCAGGGCTTCTATTGAGGAGTGCTCAAACCAAACATTCTGGGCTGCAAAAATTGACCAACTGTACTCAGCAAACTTTGTTTCTGTCTATCTAATTAGAAGAATTGAAAAAGCAGAAAATGTCAGTCTCTATACCCTATACCTCAATTTTGTTTCAAACAATTAGTCTCCAGATCCCCCTCATTGCTTTAGATATGTCCTATATTGTCATTCATGTACTGCAGCATTTCTGGTACATTTCTGATCAAGTTTTCATTTTCACTTTGCAGGAAGTAAGACAGCTTGAGTGCCTCTGCAAGCAGCTGTATGAGTCAGCTGATGGCAACCTACGTGTGGAAGCTGAGAAAGCTCTAGTAAATTTCCAAAATGCTCCCGATACATTGGCCAAGTGCCAACTCCTCCTTGACCGTGGAGATTCATCCTATGCCCAAGCAATTGCTGCCAATACACTTACAAAACTTATATCTCGCCCAGCTCAAGGGCTGAGTCTTCAGCAACGCATTGATATACGTAAGATATTTTATTCCTCTGATATGAAATAATGTTTATCAATTTATTACTTATATCTCGCCCAGCTCAAGGGCTGAGTCTTCAGCAACGCATTGATATACGTAAGATATTTTATTCCTCTGATATGAAATAATGTGTATCAATTTATTCAAAACAAAATATCTAATCTAATGTATACTTAACATTTTATAGCATCCATAATAAGGGATAAGGTTACATAAATTCAGTGTAAAAGAAAAGTTTTCCTATTTAAATTTCTAAAGACAAACACACTTTCGGCCTAAGAGTGCCACTTCAGGGGACCACATTCAACAATTATTATTGTTTAAAACTTGGAAATCACTTTCTCTATTCAGGTACATTATATGCATAACTACATCCATTGAGGGGACTTTCCATTAAAATGACAAATTTCTAAAGACAAACACACTTTCGGCCTAAGAGTGCCACTTCAGGGGACCACATTCAACAATTATTATTGTTTAAAACTTGGAAACCACTTTCTCTATTCAGGTACATTATATGCATAACTACATCCATTGAGGGGACTTTCCATTCAAATGAGGCTTTTAATCTGCTAACATAATTTTCAATTTCTTTCAGGCAACTACATTCTGAACTACTTGGCAACTCGTCCAAAGTTACCTAACTTTGTCATCCAGGCTTTGGTCACTCTCTTTGCTCGAATCACAAAACTAGGATGGTTTGATTCTGAGAAAGATGAATTCGTATTTCGTAATGTCATCCAGGATGTATCCAACTTTCTACAGGTGAGAAATGAGTTTTTTTTTTTTTTCAACAACATTTGGAACCTTCTTGTTGCTAACTCTTACAAACATTCCTCAATCATTCACCTCCTAGAAATGGAAAGAAGATAATTTCCTTACTAAGCTGCCTGACTACAATAGAACAAATGAGTCTCAAGTTTTATCTCTCCGCCCACTCTAAGGCTTAGGTGTAGGGGCAAAATACACTAAATATTGGGTTAAGCTACCTTCCATCAGTGTAAAAATTCCACATAAGAAAGGAAAAAAGCTTCAAAAAAGAAAAGAAAATCCTTGAGAAGAACTTTCTTTCTTATGTGCAATTTTTAGTCTGATCATGCCAGGGATGGCAAAAAAATGTCTGCCTGTCTAGACAAACAACAAAACTCCCTCCCCCAAACTGTGAAGACTCTAAGGTTACTGGTGTTCTTCTTTTCAAGATGAATCTTCACAAAGTCATAGAAAGGAAAAAAGCTTCAAAAAAGAAAAGAAAATCCTTAAGAAGAACTTTCTTTCTTATGTGCAATTTTTAGTCTGATCATGCCAGGGATGGCAAAACATGTCTGCCTGTCTAGATAAACAACAAAACTCCCTCCCCCGAACTGTGAAGACTCTAAGATTACTGGTGTTCTTCTTTTCAAGATGAATCTTCACAAAGTCACGTCAGAATCTATTAGTATTCATGCTTTTTGTGTTCATTTTCCAGGGCTCTGTGGAACACTGCATCATTGGAGTTCAGATTCTATCACAGCTCACTGGAGAAATGAACCAGATTTCCGAGGCAGACGCGGCACGCTCCCTCACCAAACATCGCAAGATAGCTTCATCCTATCGCGACATACAGCTGTTTGATATATTCCGACTCTCATGCAGTCTGCTCAGCAATGCTCAGGAGAACTGTAAAACAATGACACTCGAGGGAGAAGGTGTAAGTTTGTTCTCTTCAGCAATTTTTTAACTTCCTTTTTCTTAAAATTCTAGACAGTTTGTATTTACCAACTCTGATATTTACTCTGACAGCTTTGAGACAGTTTGGAATTCCATCTCTTTATCAGCCTCTTCTAAACGTTTAGAAATATTTCTAAATGTTTTTTTTTTTTTTTGTATCAATGAAAAGCTTGATGGGTGTGTTTATCACCTGAAAGATCGACATTACTCGACCATAGTGTAGGTAGATAATGCAGGTATTCGTATTACATGAATCATTGACATGCCTAGCAGAACACTGAAAAGCTTATTCTTCTTTCCTCCACAGCAAATCTTCATGACCCAACTGTTGGGATTGGCTCAGAACTGTCTGACATTTGATTTCATCGGGACGGCCACTGACGAGTCATCTGACGACCTTTGCACTGTTCAGATACCTACCAGCTGGAGACCCGCATTTCTAGATCCAAACACCCTGAAGCTATTCTTCAACCTGTACCACTCCTTGCCCAGCACACTGTCACATTTGGTGAGTAATGGGGGATTTAATTTGTTCGAACATCAGCCTAGTTCACTTGGTTGGTGGCACGTGTCTTGTAAGCGGTAGGCAGCGGATTTGATTCCCACCCAGGGGACTCTTATCCAGATGCAGAGGTGATGGAAGTGTTGAAAAAATACGAAAAATAATGCTGGCGTCATTCGGAATCAATGAATAAGCCTAACTTATATGAAGAAGGAAAAGAAGAAAAAGATGATATGTAGAAATGGTATGTTTTTTGTATTGATGATAGTCCTCTGTCTAAGGACAACCCACAAAACGAAGGCAGCGTCATTTAAATACATTCTTACTTACTAATTCGGTTATGAATACAGGCCATGATTCCATGAAGGTCCAATACCCGCTCTGATGAGCCTTCTCCACCTTGGTCTATCTTGTGCTGTCGGCGTCCAATTGTCCATTCCTCTCCTTCTTCTTGATGCAGAGGTGATGGAAGTGTTGAAAAAATACGAAAAATAATGCTGGCGTCATTCGGAATCAATGAATAAGCCTAACTTATATGAAGGAAGAGAAGAAGAAAAAGATAATATGAACAAATGGCATCTTTTTTGTATCTTTGATGATAGTTCTCTGTCTAAGGGCAACCCACAAAACGAAGGCAGCGTCATTTAAATACATTCTTACTTACACACTAATTCGGTTATACAGGCCATGAAGGTCCAAAACCTGCTCTGATGAGCCTTCTCCACCTTGGTCTATCTTGTGCTATCGGCGTCCAATTGTCCATTCCTCTCCTTCTTCTTGCTGGGACTTTTTTCTTGTGGAACATGAAAAGATTTTTGCCATCAATAAATCTATCATTAACTAATAGCACTATAAATTTTTTCTCTCTTCCAGGCCCTGGCATGTTTGGTTCAGATAGCGTCTGTCCGCCGCTCCCTATTCAGTAACGCGGAGCGAGCGAGATTTCTCACCCAGCTAGTCAATGGAGTGAAGCAAATCCTACAGAACCCTCAGGGACTGAGCGATGCGAATAACTATCATGAGTTCTGTAGACTCCTGGCCAGATTGAAGAGTAACTACCAACTAGGTAAGCGTTGTTAGCTTCTCAATCAGCCTTGGGGTGACCACTGACCATTCTATCTTCCACTTGATTGACCTCAAGATCTACCCACCTCACTATATTCTATTCTATTTTTTAAGGTGGTAGGCTCTTGAAGCAGCTCTCCTACTCAACCAGTGATCTTTTCTTTTATAGTGAGTTTTTAATGCCGGTATCCATAAAGTGGGTTTAAACTTGGTTTAAGTTTAAATCTCGGATTCGGATCAAGCAATCTGATCTACCATTTGGATTGGTTAATCAGAGGGTCAAACTTGAACCTAGTTTCAACTTTGATTGTGATCCTGGCCATGAGGTATTTTTCCAGGGGGGTATTGAATGTTCCTACACTTTGCAAGTCCCTTATGAGACCTCAATGGTCTAATTAGTGTCTATTCTATTCTAGGTGAACTGGTGATGGTGGACAATTACTCCGAGGCGATCCAGTTGATTGCTAAATTCACTGTGGAAAGTCTCCAAATGTGGCAGTTTGCTCCCAACTCGGTCCACTATCTGCTGAGTCTCTGGCAACGTATGGTAGCCTCCGTGCCCTATATTAAAGCTATGGAACCTCACCAGTTGCACACATACACGCCTGAAGTCACCAGCGCGTATATTACTTCGCGTCTGGACTCGGTGGCTGTTGTGATACGAGATAAGTGAGTATTGATGTGATAGAAGATAAGTGAGTAGACTCGGTCCACTATCTGCTGAGTCTCTGGCAACGTATGGTAGCCTCCGTGCCCTATATTAAAGCTATGGAACCTCATCAGTTGCACACGTACACGCCTGAAGTCACCAGCGCGTATATTACATCGCGTCTGGACTCGGTGGCTGTTGTGATACGAGATAAGTGAGTATTGATGTGATACGAGATAAGTGAGTATTGATGTGATACGAGATAAGTGAGTATTGATGTGATACGAGATAAGTGAGTATTGAGTTTGGTAGCATCAGTGCCCGCCCGGGGACTATAAATATTGATAAGGGGACAAGATATCCCCTTGTTAATTTTCTTGTTAAATTTGTAAAATAAAAATACAAATAAATATAATTAATTAATTTTCTAAAATACTATTGTTTGAACTTGTCTTTCGATTGCAAATATTTCAACGGGCTACTTCCTGGTGTTCTCGTGTTGACCCAGCACCCAAATGGGAAGTATTGTGTCTCTTATCGCCCATCTGATGACAGATTTACTACGGGATGGACACTCTACAACACAGACCACATGTGTCTAATGTAGCAGTTGTCTCATTGCTACGAAATATAAACAGCAATGAAACACTCATCTAGGGGACAAGATATCCCCTTGTTAATTTTCTTGTTAAATTTGTAAAATAAAAATACAAATAAATATAATTAATTAATTTTCTAAAATAATATTGTTTGCACTCGTCTTTCGATTGCAAATATTTCAACGGGCTACTTCCTGGTGTTCCCGTGTTGACCCAGCACCCAAATGGGAAGTATTGTGTCTCTTATCGCCCATCTGATGACAGACTTACTACGGGATGGACACTCTACAACACAGACCACATGTGTATAATGTAGCAGTTGTCTCATTGCTACGAAATATAAACATAAACAGCAATGAAACACTCATCTTTTTTTAGATCCTCTACATTAGGGAAAATCTATCTTGAATAATACCCGACTATTCTATTCTATCCCATCTCATTATTTCTATTATACCCCCATCTGACTATTGTTTGTCTTCTTGTTGATTTTCAGTCTGGAAGATCCCCTAGATGACCTGGGCATGGTATCTCAACAGTTAGAACAACTGTCCGCTATAGGTCGATGTGAATACCAGAAGACTTGCTCTCTCCTGGTTCAGTTGTTTGATCAGAGTGCCCGCCTCTACCAGGAGCTCATCTCTACACCTAGTCCTAACCAAATCGATATCGCCATACAAGAAGGTAAGCGTAGTCCTAACCAAATCGATATCGCCATACAAGAAGGTAAGCCTAGTCCTAACCAAAGCGATATCGCCATACAAGAAGGTAAGAAGACAAGCGGTATTTTATTATGTGACTTTAGTCCGATTTCTTATCTAATCGTCAAAGTGAATGTACTGAAAGATTATTTCGTATCGTGTTCTTCTCGCGAAAATGTACTAGAATGTACTAACATATTATTATGTAATGTACTCTCTCAATGCGTTTCTTCGCTCGAGAAAATGTACCAGTCGTCAAAGTGAATGTACTGAAAGATTATTTCGTATCGTGTTCTTCTCGCGAAAATGTACTAGAATGTACTAACATATTATTGTGTAATGTACTCTCTCTATGCTATGCGTTTCTTCGCTCGAGAAAATGTACCAGATTTGACTTAGAAACCTCACTCAAGTAAGCGCGACTGTTCTATTCATAGTTTCGTAAATTTGTATTCTTTGCCGTTTGATGGCAAATAAAGTAGGTGTATATTTCTCTCGTTGCGTCTGAAATAATGTTGTAATCCCCTTTTAGTTCACTGACTGTGAGTATTGACTGTTTTATTTCCTATTCCCAGGTCGTCTCACATGGCTAGTATACATCATAGGCGCTGCAGTGGGAGGCCGGGTCTCGTTCAATTCCAATGAAGACCATGACGCTATGGATGGAGAGCTGGTATGTACTTGAGTAAATGTCTTTATGTCATGGGAAAGGATTCTTTTTTCTTTTCTTTTTTAACAAATCATGTCAGATTCAAATTTTACCCCGGGGATTTTCCATTTGTCTGTTTGGTCCGCGATATCATTCAAACATTCCTGTTGAAAGAGTAATGCCTCTGGAGATCTGAAGACATTTTCTGTATTATGTTCTC
>NW_007377906.1:165371-165450 GCF_000475195.1 Diaphorina citri | reverse complement strand
GACATTTCCGACAAATTTTGTATTTTGCTTCCTATGTTAAGTAATGGTAGTATGTCGGAAGTGTTGGAAATGTCTGATG
>NW_007377906.1:165057-165361 GCF_000475195.1 Diaphorina citri | reverse complement strand
TTTTTAACAAATCATGTCAGATTCAAATTTTACCTCGGGGATTTTCCATTTGTCTGTTTGGTCCGCGATATCACTCAAACATTTCTGTTGAAAGAGTAATGCCCCTGGAGATCTGAAGACATTTTCTGTATTATGTTCTTTGGAATAGTTAATACTCATTGTGTTGGTTGGTTCTTCTCTGTGTAATACTGTCTAATCCATTATTTTTTACCTACCTACAACCAACCTCAGTGGTGTTAGTAGTTAGCATGGTGGACTTTAAATAAATTAAATTTGGAGGTTCGTGGTTTGAGTGCCAAGTCAA
>NW_007377906.1:156745-165047 GCF_000475195.1 Diaphorina citri | reverse complement strand
TTTTTCAATTTATTGTATTTACCTAATTGTAATTTAAAATGTTCAAAATAAAATAAAGAAAGTATTGTCAAAAAAAAAAAAAAGATTTTTCAGACCGTCTGAGAGACTGGGGTCTGAAGCTTTTTTTCGTCACACGTTCCGAGGGTCTCTCCTTGTGAATCTCGTGCGAAAGAGAGAAAACCTCCTCAAAATGTATGAGCACCACTGCCTGAAGTCAGCAAGTATACAGTTTGTTTCCTCGCATACTTTGACTGAAATTCCTTTCTTCTGAAACAGCATCTACTTTCTACTTTTGTTTCTTTGTTTGTTCTCTGCCAACACTTCGTGCGGACTACCATTACTTAACATAGGAAGCAAAATACAAAATTTGTCTGAAGTGTTGGAAGTGTATGATCAGTCTGCGCGCTGCTTAACGGGATAGATTCATATCAGATTTACTCTGTTCTACTTCACTCACATACAGTTTTTTGCATTTTGTGAAGAAACTCCCCCACACTAATGGCCAGGGCCACAATCTGATTTTAAACCTGTGGATAAGCAATCTGATTGACTGATTTCAAAAATTTCAGTCAATCAGATTGCCTAATCCTAGAGTTAACTTATCGTGGCCCAGGCCATTGTAGTAGAAGAGTAAACAGACTAACGGGATAGATTCTTATCAGATTTACTCTGTTCTACTTCACTCACATACAACAAATCGAACCCTACTTTCCGATTTGTAAACACTTGATTTCTTCTATGTCCAACGTAGTTTTGCTGCTCCCCCTACCTAGTATGGTTGTATTTTCCTTTCGGAAAAAGAACCGGTTCCGATGGTGCGCCATCTGAGATTTCCTATGGTTTGTACAGGTGCTATTACGCCAAAAGAGGGAAAAAGAGCTCCAGAAGCGAAGAAATTTTCGAAAGGAAAATGTAACTCTTGTTGTTTGCAATGTTGTACTTACCAATTAAGGTGTGTCATATACGGCGGTCGATCGATGTAAATTTATTATGGATCGACATTGATCGACGGCCCGTCGATTACGTGTGGACACACCTTTATTAATTTTTCACTCTGTAGAATGCTATTCACCCCCTCCTTCTTTCCCACAACGAGAGCTGGTGTGCCGCGTACTACAGCTGATGAACCTGACAGACCCGCGACTCCTAGGCCCGGGGCCTGGCTGTGAGAAACTGGAGCTGGCCATGCTCAGCTTCTTTGAACAATTTCGTAAGATCTATGTCGGAGATCAGGTACGAAATTTTCATCTTTCATTATTGTGATTTAAGAGGAAATTAGTGATGGTGGGTTTCGCCAATGACTTCATCAGAGATTTCACTAATGGGAGAATTTTTAATGGTCCAAACAGGAGTTTTCAAAAACTCCTCCTTTTGGGATCACTAAAAACTCCTATTTGGATTATTCAAAGCTCCTTTTTGGACAGTAAAAAAATTCCCGCATTTTGAAATCTCCCATCAAGTCGTTGGTGAAATCCACCATGTGAGAGTAAGAGTTGTTGTAGCAGTGGCTGCAGATTAGTCAATATCCCGAACAGGCTCCCCCAACTTCCTCACTCTAGTTCCCGAACAACTGCTTCGGTGGCGTAGTGGTCAAGACGCTCGCCTGGTAAATAGGAGGGCGTGGGTTCGATCCCAGCCGAGGCATGGAATTTTATCCTCATTCATTTGAGAATTTGACCACATACCTAATAATGGAGCTTATTTTAAATTATTTTGCCACGAATCCCTATTTTATTGCTTGCAGGTACAGAAAAATTCCAAGGTTTACCGGAGACTGAATGAAGTTCTAGGATTATGTGATGAAGCCACTGTACTCAGTGTGTTTGTCAGAAAAATGTAAGTACCACGAAACATATGAGATTGAACTTTTATACGTGCTTTTATTTAACTTGAGATCTTTGCTATCTACTTTGGTTTGTATTTGTTTCTTTGCTTTAGAAAGAATAGGAAGGAGATATATACAATATGTGACCGTAACGATTTCTTTATTACAGGTGTATGTTGTATGAAATAAAGGAAAAAAATACTTTCCACAACATTTCTGGTGACTTTTGTTTCAAAAAGGTCTATTTCAAACCTAGGAAGCGCTCGATTACTTTTTGTTTTTGATATGAAGCTTCACAGAGTTACTGAGTCTTCAATAGATTAAGGAGCGCCCGCCAAGTGAAAAAAGTTTGACAGCGCTACTAGAGATATACGTTTCAGACCATTATTTGTTTGTGACCGAGAAAAGCTTTTTCGCCCCTTATTTTTTACATAAGTTACTGTTGAGATTTGTGTGAGACTTGAGTGAGAAAAATTCAACAGGGTTTGAGGTACACAATCGGGCTGCCTGGAAGGGGCTGACAAGAAACGCCGACCTTATATAAGTAGTAAAAAGCCAGGAAGAAGAAAATGTAAATGGAAATCCATTCCATTTTTACCTACCTATCTACTTTCAGAATAACCAATTTGAAGTATTGGGGCCGTAGTGAACAAATCATAACGAAGACGTTACAGCTGCTGAATGATCTGTCTGTAGGATATTCGTGTGTACGCAAATTAGTCAAACTGGATGAAGTGCAGTTCATGCTCAATAACCATACCGTACGTAAAACTTTGTTTATATCTTGGATTCAATATTTTTATAAGTGCTCAAGGCCCAGGACATTTTGTGTTTTGTAGGCTTATAGACCCAACGTCCAAAGTATGGGACACTGGGTCTTTATTTGAGTAGCGCGTCTACGAGACGCGTATGAGGCCAGTCTTGCGCTGAGCTTCTAGGACTACAAAGGGAAAAGGCGAAGAAAAAGAAGAACTCAATAACATTGTTGTATCCATGACAACCAATTCAATATCTCAATCAATATTGTTAGATTTTCCCAGTCCAGTCTGTCCAGTTTTTCAATTGCATTTTTCGACTCAATATAAAATGTTCTCTTTCTCACATAGCTTTTTCCTGTTCAAAACCTTACCACTCGTCTTGTCATTTCAATACACATTAAATTCATAAAAAACATGTTACTCGGATATAGACCATCCAAAGATATCCTACGCCTGAGTGTGAGCGCCCTTAAAGTAGAGTCCATGGTATTCATCATGATTTTTACTCTGCCTTTGTGTGCTGGCGCACGATCTTTACCACGGAAATATAAACCAGTCCATTTTCGGTTGAAACCCTGGGGCCATGGTCTGAAAGCACGAAGAAATTTACCAATGACTAATTATGTCAATGAGTTAGATTTTAAAATAGTAACTCACTCTTTATCTCTTCAATCTGACTCACTCTAGGATCTGAGTACTAAGTAGGTACGACTCATTGAGAGGCCCGGAGATGGAAGAGCCACTGCATTTCTCACGCAGAGAATACGGTGACGAAGCTCTGGATAACGCCCTCAAAACCTTCGTCAAACTACTGCTGTCTATCAACCAATCAGATCTCTTGGTAAGTAGTTTAACTATTAACCTGCCTCGTTGGTGTAGTGATCAAGACGCTCGCCTGATAAACAGGAGGGCGTGGGTTCAATCCCAGCCGAGGTATGGAATTTTATCCTCAATAATTTGATGATTTGACCACAATAATAATGGTAGCCTACTGCTATAAAACTTTTCAGTCCTATGTGAGCAGTAATAATCTATAAACAAGCACTATTAGATAAACTCTCTTTTAGTACATTTCCTTAGGTTTCATTGTAGAGTCTTATTGACTTGAGGTAACTGGTATGTACTCTTAGCAGTATAGTGTGTTCATCTTGAGGGTTCGCCTTGATGTTCACATTACCATTTTTTGCGGGCCTCTCATGGGGCTCAATCGTCTTTGTTTATTCATTTTTTAATTAAAGTAAGTACATTCTAGTACTTTTGTTCATTCATTCGCTTATCACGGGTTTTAAAGTACATTCTAGTACCTATTTTACCCATGTTTTTAGAGAGATTTGGATTTCTATCAGTGATACAGTGATATACGTTTATGTAATACGTAAGTCATTCATTCGCTTATCACGGGTTTTAAAGTACATTCTAGTACCTATTTTACCCATGTTTTTAGAGAGATTTGGATTTCTATCAGTGAAACAGTGACATACGTTTATGTAATACGTAAGTGAAGATGAGTTAAGTATATTCATGATAGTATTCACAATGTTTATCTCTCAATTACGATAGTTTCATCATAGAGCATACCTAAATATGTACATAATAATTTTAATATGTCGATTCCCTTCTAGATACAATGGTGTGTACAGGATGCTGCGCCACGCTAGATCATATTGTAACTTACCTGTTCAAACAAATTACTAACAAAGGTAAGCAAACAGCACAATTTGGCCAATTCCCAGCACGTGAAAAAAAGTATTTGCCTATTTTTTTCCACTGTGCGTATTTGCGCTAGTGCGATAGTCGATAGTATATAAACTCTTCAGAAAGAAAAATAAAATGCAGCCCATTTGTTCCAAAACAGTACGTACCTGCATTGTGTAATTGCAAAGAAAAAATCACCTGGTTTTCTATCGAGGAGAAAAAGTACTAAATAATGTGTAAAAAAGTACTGAAATGTACTTTTTACGGCATTATTATAATATGTTCTTATAATATAAGATGTACGTCCTAGTACATAAATAGTGTACTAAAATGTAGCACTTCTTAGTAATTTAGTGAACCGTAGAACGCGCAGATAGTTAACGGACACCTCCGAATAGGGGACACTTTTGGGGAAAGGGGGCATTTTCATCAGATTGCCAAAGGAAAACCTCCAAATAGTGGACACAACCTCTGAAACTGAGTGTGTCCGCTATTCGGAGGTTTCACTGTTTTTTAACTTGATCTGAATAGCTACTGAATTGTCCTCACTAGGCTGAGTGCACACTGAAGGACCATTACTATTTGATTCTATGCATTTTCTCTTCTTGCTTTGTTCCTGAAAAGTACTAACTGTACTTAAAAAGGAACAAAATGATTACTTGTGACATTATTTTATAGAAACCAATAAACATGTTTGTTTCCAGGCAAGAAAAAGTCAGGCCGACCCGGGGCCTCTCCTACGGGCACAGACATGTTCCTTTTGTTCCAAAACAGTACGTACCTGCATTGTGTAATTGCAAAGAAAAAATCACCTGGTTTTCTATCGAGGAGAAAAAGTACTAAATAATATGTAAAAAAGTACTGAAATGTACTTTTTCCGGCATTATTATATGTACGTCCTAGTACATAAATAGTGTACTAGAATGTAGCACACATTATCTGTAGCACTTCTTAGTAGTTTAGTGAACCATAGAACGCGCAGATAGTTAACGGACACCTCTGAATAGGGGACACTTTTGGGGAAAGGGGGCATTTTCATCAGATTGCCAAAGGAAAACCTCCAGATAGTGGACACAACCTCTGGAACTGAGTGTGTCCGCTATTCGGAGGTTTCACTGCTTTTTAACTCGATCTGAGTAGCTACTGAATTGTCCTCACTAGGCTGAGTGCACACTGAAGGACCATTACTATTTGATTCTATGCAATTTCTCTTCTTGCTTTGTTCCTGAAAAGTACTAACTGTACTTAAAAAGGAACAAAATGATTACTTGTGACATTTTATAGAAACCATTAAACATATTATTTGTTTCCAGGCAAGAAAAAGTCAGGCCGACCCGGGGCCTCTCCAACGGGCACAGACATGTTCCTCCGTGACTCAAACAGATTTTTTTCTGAAAAAAAAAAAAAAAAAGTAGTTATATACGTATTGGAAATTTTAGAAGAGCGATATAGCTTTAAATTACCTGCAACTAAGCGCAAAAGTACAAACTGCGTTTAACAATGTGAATTAGTACATGGTCTCCCCCTGAAAAGAGTAGCCCTTGATACTGTTGGAACTTGTACCCCGAGACACACCCTATTTCAATCAGTTTTTACGTACCCTTACCGCCTTAAATAATTGACTCTGGCTTATATCTGAGCCTAATCTAAGTGCTTTCTCATTACGTTGTTTAGGTTCCCTATACACGTAGTAGACAGTAAAACAGCAACCACGATTTATTTTTTTCCCCCGTTTTCGACGCAAGTTGAACTTTTGTAATAAATAAAAGAAAAAAAAATATTTGTTTATAGATTTTTGAAGTTGCTTACTCGCGAAATAAATTTATTTATAGACATGATTTAAGAGATTTCAATGCGTTAATGTCTTTTTCATTTTTATTAGCCAAAATTACAATAACAGCCATGAAGTCCGCAAAAAGGTACATTTTTAGGTAATTTGGAAAAACATTCAGAGCACTCTGTTGAAATATGGCTATTCTTGTCAAATGCTGTTCCTTATCTGCCCTAAAAAGGTACGTCTATTGACTACACAGTACGCACTCCGCCTTGAAATGGTAAAAATCATATCGTACATTCTAGTACAAAAATCGTACAAGGCAAGTGTACTAGAATGTACTAAGAAGGTATACATCATGCGGTTGTATCTGTTGTATTCTAGTCTAAAGTACGGGAAGGTACGGAATCACTTCAATGTCCTGGCGTTTAATTGAATTGAAATGGTAAAAATCATATCGTACATTCTAGTACAAAAATCGTACAAGGCAAGTGTACTAGAATGTACTAAGAAGGTATACATCATACGGTTGTATCTTTTGTATTCTAGTCAAAAGTACGGGAAGGTACGGAATCACTTCAATGTCCTGGCGTTTAATTTAATTGCCAGTTCTTATTTTGATGTTGCTATAGATACTCCCTGTTTGACTTTGTATACAATGTACTGTACTGTAGGTATCCTTTATAAAGGAGAAATCTAGAAACGTGTATCTAATCGAGAGTATAAAATATGTACAGTTGAGCTTGCTTAACTAAGCTTGCTTAACTAAAGGAAACTCCTGGTTTTTAGTCCTCCTCACTCAAAATTGAATATCATCGTTACAACATTAGAAGTTCAAATTTTGAACCCTTGGAAAACAACAGAACTGAAAAACTCCTTACTTTATAAAGGAGAAATCTAGAAACGTGTATCTAATCGAGAGTATAAAATATGTACAGTTAAGCTTGCTTAACTAAAGGAAACTCCTGTTTTTTTAGTCCTCCTCAAAGTATGTACGCGTATGTAAACTCAAAATTGAATATTATCGTTACAACATTAGAAGTTCAAATTTTGAACCCTTGGAAAACAACTGAAAAACTCTAATTTTTGCTTTATAAAGGAGAAATCTAGAAACGTGTATCTAATCGAGAGTATAAAATATGTACAGTTAAGCTTGCTTAACTAAAGGAAACTCCTGGTTTTTTAGTCCTCAAAGTATGTACGCGTATGCAAACTCAAATTTGAATATTATCGTTACAACATTAGAAGTTCAAATTTTGAACCCTTGGAAAACAACTGAAAAACTCCAATTTTTGTCGTAATTTCCTATTATTTTCGAACCGGGAAATCAAATCTAGAACATTTTGAGATTCAGCCGGACTCACGAATCGAACTGGCAACCTCCAGGTCTAAAGTCAGAGGTTTAACCTTGAGATCTGGGCGGTTGCCTACGGTTCGTGTCGGGCTACACAATATACACATCTCCTACATGATAGATATGGGACCCTGTCATCCCTAACCCAGCGGTCTAAATAAAGCACTTTGTTATCCTTATTACTTGGTATCATTTCGTTAACGTAAAGCTAGACAAGCTTAGCTGTACATAACTATCAGAATGGACATCGTGTGTTGTGAAGTTGGGGTCAGCGTAGTCCAGAGTCAATAATTATTAAAAAAAAAACAACGAAATATTGTACCTTGGAATAGCTTTTGCATGACTTCTAAATAAAGCACTTTGTTATCCTTATTACTTGGTATCATTTCGTTAACGTAAAGCTAGACAAGCTTAGCTGTACATAACTATCAGAACGGACATCGTGTGTTGTGAAGTTGGGGTCAGCGTAATCCAGAGTCAATAATTATTAAAACGAAAATAATAATAATAATTGTACCTTGGAATAGCTTTTGCACTACTTCAAGGCACATTCTTTTACATCCGTGCGTATCCCATTTTTTCAAAGACATTGCGTGACTCAAACAGATTTTTTTCTGAAAAAAAAAAAAAAAAAAAGTAGTTATATACGTATTGGAAATTTTAGAAGAGCGATATAGCTTTAAATTACCTGCAACTAAGCGCAAAAGTACAAACTGCGTTTAACAATGTGAATTAGTACATGGTCTCCCCCTGAAAAGAGTAGCCCTTGATACTGTTGGAACTTGTACCCCGAGACACACCCTATTTCAATCAGTTTTTACGTACCCTTACCGCCTTAAATAATTGACTCTGGCTTATATCTGAGCCTAATCTAAGTGCTTTCTCATTACGTTGTT
>NW_007377906.1:63067-156255 GCF_000475195.1 Diaphorina citri | reverse complement strand
AAAAAATGTCCTCTTTTGGAACTAGGTTACCCATTTATTTATTATGTTAAGGCAGTCACTTCAGGTCGCGGTAGTTCAATTTTCTCAATCTAATCTAATGCAAGTTGTCTTGGAAAGTACTTACGTTTTTATGCAAAATAATATTCTCTTTTTTTACTTCCCCAGTATTTCAATCAATTGAGGGAAAACATAGTGCGAGGACAACCGCCGGATAAGCAAGCGTCCATGGTACAGTGGTTCGAAAACCTAATGAATAGCATAGAACGAAATCTTCTCACGAAAAATAGAGACAGGTGAGTGGATGAATGAGTTTTGTTATCCTACTCTTCATTATCCGTCAGTAGTAGGTAATTCTCTGGCCTGGCTAGGCAACTTCAAACAGGGTAATCTGGCTGGGAGACTTTGAACAGGGAGGATACCAGCCTGAAATTTCCCTTGCTAACGAAATAGCAAAGGTTGAGTGCGAAGGGCATCCACTTGTAAAAATTTTGTAGCCAAAACCAAATGTTAGCCCAAAGCAATCACCTAGCTAGGGCTGATTGAGAGGCTGACGAATAACGCCGACCCTTTCTAAACACGGATGCTAAGAAGAAGAAGAAGAGTAGGTAATTCATTGGTTAAGGGACATTAAACAAAGAGTAGAATAACCTTAACTGTTGGACTAGAATGACTAGATTGGTATAAACTGGGAGCAGAACAGCTATCTCTAACCTCTTACCCGATAGCTCAATGATCTTTCTGCTTGTGAAAAATAAGCACAATGTCTGACACGATACGATGGTTCAGAAACGAGCCATGTCGAGCGGATTAGAAGATTGGAACACATCACATGCCTTCAGTAACACTCCATTTGTCACACAAGAGTAGAGACCGATGAACGTATTCTTTTTATTATATTTATTTCCATGGTCAATCGGCTAATTGGCAATTGAAATAATATTAAAGTTGATGTGTTCCAATCTTCTAATCTAATTCCAATTCCAATCTTCTTTAATAATATTAAAGTTGATGCCGCTACAACAACAATAACGGACCATTACTATTTAATTCTATGTATGTTTCCTTTCTCCCCGTTCCAGGTTTACCCAGAACCTCTCCATGTTTAGGCGAGACATCAACGACTCTCTCAAAGGCCCCAACATGAACTCTTCGTGTACCGCTAACGACATGATGACGTAATAGGGAGAGAGCCAGATCAACCCTCACCATTCTCTCTTTTGCTGTGATGCCTCCCCTTTCCCTTTGCTCTACCTCCCCTCAGTTGTCTCCCAAGGAGAGAGATATGTCCTCGTCAGAAGTAAGCTTTATGTTTGTTCGTGAGATATCTTTATGTGTGTGTTGTGAGATAGCTTTATGTGTGTTCCGTCAAAGAGGAATGTGGTCTCTAAGTAGTAATTGGCAAAAATATTGATGATGAATTCCACCAATGACTTTTTAGAGATTTCACTAATGAGAATATTTAATGATCCAAAAGTAGTTTTTAATGATCCAAAAAGGAGTTTTTAATAATTAAAAAAGAAGTTTTTAACTATCCAAAAAGGAGGAGTTTTTAAAAACTCCTTTTTGATCATTAAAAATTCTCGCATTAGTGAAATCTCTCATTAAGCCATTGGTGAAATCCACCCCAATAGTTTACGGGCGGTATAATGTCGGCTCTCTCAGACCGTCGTAACGTGTATATATAGACTGCGGGAGTAAAGGGACTTTTCAGTCTCATTCTGGCAGGATAAACAAGGTATATTCTATTCTATTCTATTAAACTCTGTGTCGACCGGCTGTCGATCGATGTCGACTGACACGTCCACACTGACTCGACAACATGGATTCACCTCGTCGATCGACGGCTGTTGACTACGTATGGACTCAGCTTAAGGCTGCACATTGGAAACCTACGAAAATGATTGACCTCTCACACTCTAGGAGACCTAAATCGTACAGCTCCAGCAGGAGAGGTCTATAACTTTCATAGGTTTGGATTCTCTGAGAGCAAACTCAAACAGATTTTTTTTTTTTTTTTTTTTTTGAAAAAAGTAGTTATATACTTATATACGTATTGGAAATTTTGGAAGAGCGATATAGCTTTAAATTACCTGCAACTAAGCGCAAAAGTACAAACTGCGTTTAACAATGTGAATTAGTTCATGGTCTCCCCCTGAAAAGAGTAGCCCTTGATAGTGTTGGAATTTGTGCCCCGGGACACACCCTATTTCAATCAGTTTTTACGTACCCTTAAATAATTGACTCTGGCCTATATCTGAGCCTAATCTAAGTGCTTTCTCATTACGTTGTTCAGGTTCCCTATACACGTAGTAGACAGTAAAACAGCAACCACGATTTTTTCCCCCGTTTTCGACGCAAGTTGAACTTTTGTAATAAATAAAAGAAAAAAATATTTGTTTATAGATTTTTGAAGTTGCTTACTCGCGAAATAAATTTATTTATAGACATGATTTAAGAGATTTCAATGCGTTAATGTCTTTTTCATTTTTATTAGCCAAGATTACAATAACAGCCATGAAGTCCGCAAAAAGGTACATTTTTAGATAATTTGGAAAAACATTCAGAGCACTCTGTTGAAATATGGCTATTCTTGTCAAATGCTGTTCCTTATCTGCCCTAAAAAGGTACGTCTATTGACTACACAGTACGCACTCCGCCTTGAAATGGTAAAAATCATAGCGTACATTCTAGTACAAAAATCGTACAAGGCAAGTGTACTAGAATGTACTAAGAACATCATACGGTTGTATCTGTTGTATTCTAGTCAAAAGTACGGGAAGGTACGGAATCACTTCAATGTCCTGGCGTTTAATTGAATTGCCAGTTCTTATTTTGATGTTGCTATAGATACTCCCTGTTTGACTTTGGATCTGACTGCAGGATTCTCCTAGGAGTCTTTGTTATTAAACGCACATGAATCACCACCACCTGTAAAATAAAATTAACCTATTAGTCAAAACTCAAGAATATCTGCAATAGGATTATAGGAATAAGATGGGTTTCGTTCTCGGAACGGCTGGCTTTTTCCTGTCCTCTCTTCGCTTTCGGGGCGATAGGACCTTAGCAGTTTCAGTTCCCTCTATCAAACCTCTTAAAAAAAAAAAAATTTTTTTTTTGTACCAAAACAAGGTCCAACCCTTGTTGGAGCACAGGCTTTCACGGTGAGCGTTTATAAGTACTGTATGAGTTTGCACCCATCGGTCCTTCACAAAGTGCTACACCAGTCTTTCTTGGTCACACATGGGATCGCCTCTTCTTTCGGTGCCCTACGGACGGAGTTCATCCATGTCTTTCGGGTAGTTATTAGGCTTGAATAATGTGATTTTTCATTAGTTTAGATTATTATTTCACTCTGTTGGCATTTTTTCACTCCATGAGACAGGTGTAATTTCTACATGAGCTTACCATGATAACTAGTCTAACGGCAACTGTGCTATTTTTCATGCGTTGTGACAGTGGTATTATCCATTATGACGAACACCTCAATTACATGACTACCTCATGTGCGTAACCACCGTCTAGCTCCAGATAAGAAAGTGTCATTTTTTCACTATAACAGGTGAGATTTACATGATTGTACTGTCTCCATGATAACTCAAACTCAAAGTGGTAAAGACCTAAATAGATTAACTTAGGTAAAGTTGAAATGTATCCCAAAGGTTCATTTAGGAGCGACCATGATCTCATTGTTTCATGTAAAGAGGCTTATTTACATTATTTACCACGATTACATGATATAACGAGCGTATCCTAGTTTTCAGGGAAATGATAGGTTGTTATCCATGATCTTAAATGGACGATAACTGCCAGGGTAAGAGTTTTCATGGTACACCTTTATTTATGAGCTATGGATCCTGCACATGATAATCCTTGCGATCAGAGCAGGGATTGAAAGTGTTAATTGGTCAGCTCGACGAACTGGCTTTACATGATTGCGTTCCGTCCACCCATTGTCACCCAGTTAAATTCATTTTCATGTAGAATGATTTACCGTCTATGTTAGTGCTGAGAACAAAAAGAGTCCGGACTAAGGCCTCCAGGAGACCAAATAACCTGCGTTTCTTCTTCTCTAATGAAGGACCACCCTGAGTAGTCGATACCATCCCGACACGTCTGCTACAGGACGTCAGTTGTGCGATCAGGGAACACTTGAGATAGCACTTGACCCACCTCTCGTTCTAATTGCGTCCATTTGTGTGTTGTCCCAAAATATTCGAAAAGGACCTTACCTTTTAGGTACTGAAAAGGTCTTTTAATCCCCCCGTCTCCAATGAATTTTTAGTCAATTCTAATGGGGAAGTAAATTTATTTTTATACGTCTTGCAGTTCCTTATACTCCCCTTACGCGGCGTCCGGCAAAAAGCCTTTTGAACTATAAATTAAACTTATAAAAAAAAAATTGGTCCACCGCCTAAAAAGGTCTAAAAAGAAACTTAAAAAGTGCTAAAAGGAACTGAAAAACCGACTAAAAGTCTAAGGTACTAAAAAGGTCCAAAAGGTCCAGGGGCATATTCGGGGTCGCGTTCAATTGCATTTTTTTGGCGTATACTGGTCGGTCCCAATCGAACCAACCATCGCGCGCAGACGAAATTCGCGATCCGGCGCGCCAAGCTAAGGCGGCCCCGCCTAAAATAGGACTCCTTCGAGAAGCTAAGCTTGCAAATGTCCGTCAAATGGATCGTCAATGTCAAGGGGATAGTTGCAGAACCTTTTTTTTTGTAGTCAACTTATTACTACCGCATTGACCGCGTTTGCAAAAAAAACAAACCACGATTTTAGGGGAAATCTCTACTANATGGTCTTATCGTCCCGAAATCGAAGAGAGAAGACAGGATAGGAGAAAGCCAGCCGTTCCGAGAACGAACATTATCCCGTCAGGATAAAATCCTTCCCGGGCGGGAATCGAACCCGCGGCCTAGCGCTTACACTACCAACCTCCCCTCAGTTGTCTCCCAAGGAGAGAGATATGTCCTCGTCAGAAGTAAGCTTTATGTTTGTTCGTGAGATATCTTTATGTGTGTTTGTGAGATAGCTTTATGTGTGTGTTCCGTCAAATAGGAATGTGGTCTCTAAGTTGTAATTGGCAAAAATATTGATGATGGATTTCACCAATGACTTATTAGAGATTTCACTAATGAGAATATTTAATGATCCAAAAGTAGTTTTTAATGATCTAAAAAGGAGTTTTTAATAATTAAAAATGGAGTTTTTAACTATCCAAAAAGGAGGAGTTTTTAAAAACTCCTTTTTGATCATTAAAAATTCTCCAAGCCAGCCGTTCCGAGAACGAACATTATCCCATCAGGATAAAATCCGCCCCGGGCGGGAATCGAACCCGCGGCCTAGCGCTTACACTACCAACTAAGCTAACTAGGCTGGCAAAAACCAAATTTTCTGGCGGTAATGGCACGATAGATCTAAGGCTAGCCGCTCATTATCAGGTAGACCTGACAGGTACACCTGATGAGCACATACACTATCAGGTATAGAACTGACTCTATTAGTTATACATATACGTGTAACCTGATCACTGATAGTGAGTGATCGGCCTAATATAAATATACGTACGACAGAGTAGATCAGTAATAATTTCTTATTATTATTATTATATTTAACCTGCCTCGGTGGTGTAGTGGTCAGGAAGCTTGCCTGGCAAACAGGAGGGCGTGGGCTCAATCCCAGCCAAGGTATGGAATTTTGTCGTCAATATAATTTGAGAATTTGACCCCAATGATAGTAGTGGCCTACTGCTGGAGTAAATGGACTTTACAGTTACAGTCCTATGCGAGCATCAGTATAAATAAGCACTATCATTTTGCTATTGGACAAAGTTGTGTCCGATCAAATCACTAGGTATCTTAAAGAGTTAACCCCAGGACATTCTAGCAATGCAAGCTGTGAGGTTACCACCAAACCAAACATCTAGGTACCTAGCAATTCAAGCTGTAGGTAATTGAAATAAAACAGTTAAATTTATCCTACCTTCAGATTCAAACCTAGGGCTTTTTAATCAAACTTTCTAGCTAGGGTGTTACCCTTAAACACTAGGTAGAACTACCAACTTACTTTTTTCACACCTTATCGCTTAGGTAGATTCTAAGACTCATCACTCCGCACTTCATATACCTGAGTAGGTACAGAAAGAAGAAGAAGAAGAAGAAGAAGAAGAAGAAGAAGAAGAAGAAGAAGAAGAAGAAAAAACATTGTAGGTACCTCCTGAGAAAAAAACACACTTTGTAAATATGTATGTATCAATATTTTGCCGAGCCTAGAGTGTGTTATGAAGAGTGCAGAACTTCGTGGAATTTTCCCCAGAGTATGTGTCATGCTGATGTACTAATGAGCATTGGGGGTTTAATTTGTCTCCTAAAAGAGCTGGGTTAAGTTAAACCCTGACTATCTTCAACATGCGGACGGGTGTTAAAAAAAAAAAAAAAACTTAGGTACGTGAATGTCATTAGGTACCTATTTTATTATTACCTAATTAACTCACAGAGTTCCATAATATTTACCCGATAAATAGAAGAAATAGAACACCTACATTGGTAGGTACTCCCACACTCCACTTGTAAGTATACAGGTACGAGGTATGTACCTACTTAGGTACGTACATTTTTGTTATTAAGTACCTACCTATCTACTATTAGCTGTACCTACAAATAGAACTGATACCTACATATCTATAGTCTTCATTGTTTAAAAGTAAAAACAGTCCTAAAATTCATCCTAGCATTTCCTACCTAGTACGAACCTCCTTCAAAAGGTTGGAGGTAAAAATATACCTACCTACCTAATTCTTGTAATCTAAAGTTAGCGAGTTATAGGTACATAGTAAACCCGTAAAGTTTTTCCTAAATAGTGAAAACTATAAGCAAGCAATAAAATTAGTACAAACCTCCTTCAAAAGGTTGGAGGTAAAAATACCTACCTACCTAATTCTTGTAATCTAAAGTTAGCGAGTTATACATAGTAAATAAACCCGTACCCCGGGCGGGAATCGAATCCGCGGCCTAGCGCTTACAAGGCAGACGCACTACCAACTAAGCTAACTAGGCTGGCTACTATAAGCAAGCAATAAAATTAGGCGCTTTGCTTTTAACGAGGCCCGTAAAAAAATCCATTGATAACGTTACGCACGGTCAAGATATCACATTTTCAAATTCCCGCCACTCGGAAACTGATAACTCATCGATCCTCTGTTTGCCGCAGTATTTGGTGGCGTCGGACATGTAGAGATCACCGGTGAGGGATACTTGGACACTGTCCGCCACGCAGTCTACACTCTGCAATAAGAGAAAGTTGTACTGGATTTATTTGGTTTTAGCAACCTCCTTGACCGATTGGGTATCACACTAGGCTTGCACGCAGGAGGTTCGGGTTCGATTCCCGGCGGGGCCGAGGTTTTTTCGGCTCTGTGCTTGGAGTTCGTGGTGCACTCAGCCTTGTGAGGACAATTGAGTAGCTACTTGATTCGAGTAGCGACCAGTGATGACATTACGACATTACGAGTGTAAAAAGATGATTGAAATATGGATATTGATTGCAAAGGAGGCAGTAGGCACTTAGTAATGTTGTGATATCCACAAAGAATGGTGATGGCAGACACTAAATAAAAGATCATTTTATTTATCTGCCATACACCGGAGTGATGGCCTCTAGCCATGTAATATAGGCTCGTCAAGAAATGTAGTCAATCATCGTGGTGACTTGTGTTTATTCTTTAAAAGCATAATATATAATATGTAGTTGCATAGAGAACCCTTTGTAAAGCTGCCAGCTAGCTAGGCTGGTTAGGGTTAGTTGGGCGCTCAAATACTTCTTCTTCCTCTTCCTACGTCCTTCCTCCTCCTTCTTCTTCTTATCTTTTCTTTGCTGTGCCATGATGTCCCCGTTGACCATAATAATAGTTGTAGCCTACTGCTGGAGTAAAGGGACTTTTCAGTCCTATGCGAGCAGTATAAATAAGCACTATTATTATTTTTCTTTCGGGAAATTTTGGGATTACTCTATACATACGAGATTTACTTACGGAAACCCTTTTGAAAAGTGAAATGGATTCAAATTAGGTGAATCAGAAATGGGTTTAACTCAAACTGAGTTTGTTACCTCTGCCATTTAGTACATTTAATGGAAGTATCTCTTCTTCTTTGCGTCCCAATAGACCAGAGGACCTCCGGAATCAGCCTGAGAAAAACAAGAGTCGTGATTAACTCAAACTGAGTTTGTTACCTCTGCCATTTAGTACATTTAAGGCCAGCAATGTACTTTTTACTGTGAGAATTTGACCTCACTGTTCCCCACTGCTGGGTTAGTACATTCTTGTACATTTAACTCCGACAATGCAGGTACTTTTTATTGTGAAAGTTAGAGACGAGACCTAGCGTTGTGATCTCCACCAATAGTACATTCTAGTAATCTAGTTATCTAGTACATTTAATTTGAACAATGTACTTTTTATGGTGAAAGATAGACCTTGTGATCTCGGCCAATAGTAGGTACATTCTAGTACATTTAGATTGGATAGTATACTTTTTTATTGTGAAAGGTAGAGACGGTGGCATCATCCTTGTAGGAGACTCCTGAACCAGCAGCCAAATAGAACCTGTGGGGACCCCAGAGAATACTGGACGTGAGATTAGGATTGAAGTTCACAGCCCCCCCTGGAGTTTGCTTTTGAAAGCAACTTTGGATTACTATATGTATTTTTATTTTTTCTATAAGAAAATCTACCTATGTACTTAAATTATTACAGACTAATGTACATAAATTAATTCGACTGATTCACATATTTTTTAGTGAGGGGGGAAAAAACTCATTCGTGTGCCATTACCCAAAAGTGAGCTGAAAACAGAGGGGTGCTGCAAACGCCAACAGACATCATCCTTGTAGGAGACTCCTGAACCAGCAGCCAAATAGAACCTGTGGGGACCCCAGAGAATACTGGACGTGAGATTAGGATTGAAATTCACAGCCCCCCCTGGAGTTTGCTTTTGAAAGCAACTTTGGATTACCTGTGTATTTTTATTTTTTCTATAAGAAATTCTACCTATGTACTTAAATTATTACAGACTAATGTACATAAATTAATTCGACTGATTCACATATTTTTTAATGAGGGGGGAAAAAACTCATTCGTGTGCCATTACCCAAAAGTGAGCTGAAAACAGAGGGGTGCTGCAAACGCCAACAGTTGAGCTCGATTTCGAAAAACACCCATTTTGTAAGGTCTCCGGGCTAGAAAGGTAATTTATCACTACTGTTCCCCGTGACACTTTCCACATTCACTCGAACCTATTTGACACAGATGTGAAAATCATTGTCGGGAAACCTAGAGGAATGAGATGGCTGAAAATTTATGCGAGGTAAGTATGCGCTAGGTACACATTCAATTCATTAAAACAACATGTGTGATGAACAGCTTTGTAAATATTACAGCTCCCCTAATCATGTGGATATGACAAACATATTACTCATATCAGTGCACATACGGATTAGTGAACTCCATGTTGTATTAGGTCTAATTATAAAACAATATCTCGTTACCGTAAACCCGAGCGCTTGGTAAATATGCCTGAAAGAGTTGAAATGGTACCTATTAGAGCCTATTATATATTAATCCTATTGGGATAGGAGGCCAATTTAATATTACTCATCCGTCTATATTTTATGAAAATATATGGGTACCTCTACCTACCTGTCAAATAAGTCTGAGGGAGTTGCCAGCTTAGTTAGCTTAATAGGAGGCCAATTTAATATTACTCATCCGTCTATATTTTATGAAAAAATATGGGTACCTCTACCTACCTGTCAAATAAGTCTGAGCGAGTTGCCAGCCTAGTTAGCTTAGTTGGTAGCGCGTCTGCCTTGTAAGCGCTAGGCCGCGGGTTTATAGGAGGCCAATTTAATATTACTCATCCGTCTATATTTTATGAAAAAATATGGGTACCTCTACCTACCTGTCAAATAAGTCTGAGCGTAAATCAGACTTTTATGTTACCTATACATTTTAGACTTTGTCTCTAAGAATGAAACATCCCATAAATATGCTGAGTCTACACTAGATGACCAATGAAACATAATGAAATTATGTATAATACGTATATGTAGTAGGTATCTTAAAGAGTTAACCCCAGGACATTCTAGCAATGCAAGCTGTGAGGTTACCACCAAACCAAACATCTAGGTACCTAGCAATTCAAGCTGTAGGTAATTGAAATAAAACAGTTAAATTTATCCTACCTTCAGATTCAAACCTAGGACTTTCTAATCAAACTTTCTAGCCTTTCGAGCTAGGGTGTTACCCTTAAACACTTTTTTTTTTAAAAGAGGTTTGACAGAGGGAACTGTAACTGCTATGGTCTTATCGTCCCGAAATCGAAGAGAGAAGGAAGACAGGATAGGAAAAAGCCAGCCGTTCCGAGAACGAACATTATCCCATCAGGATAAAATCCGCCCCGGGCGGAAATCGAACCCGCGCATACAAGGCAGACGCACTACCAACTAAGCTGTTATGAGTTAGTTCCGTAAATTTAAAAAAAAAAAAAAAAAAAAAGTACACACATATCTAGGTACCTATTTTTTACTGTGACATTTTTGTTTTCTTCAAAAAGAAGCTTTTAGAAATGCAGTTAATGCAGCCTAGGACAACAGTTCCAAACTTCCGGTATCATCCCAATATCCACTCTTTTTTTTAAGAGGCTTGACAGAGGGAACTGCAACTGTTATGATCTCATCGTCCCGAAATCGAAGAGAGAAGGAAGACAGGACAAGAGAAAGCCAGCCGTTCCAAGAACGAACATTATCCCATCAGGATAAAATCCGCCCCGGCCGGAATCGAACCCGCGGCCTAGCGCTTATAAGGCAGACGCACTACCAAATAAGCTAACTAGGCTGGCATATCCATTCTTAAATTTAATTATTTTCATTATTTGCCTAGGTACTTTGGTAAATAATAATGGTTAAAATTATTTAGTACCTAACTTACCAGTTATTAAATAGTTGCTATTCCTGTCGGTGTCTCATATTTAGGTTGACGAAAAATGATGTCCTGGTTGTCTTAACAGGAACACTGTTTTAACTGAATTCAAGTTCGGGGAGGGAGGTTATCCCCCGCGTATAGTTTGAACTTTCGTTGTGGGTTAAAACATGCAACGTTTCGGTGACAATACTTCCCTAGTACCTGCTCGCCATTTCCTGGGACAATGTGGGCATCGCACAAAATTTTCTCCCTTTATTCTGACCACTCACGACACATGCCAACCTCAGTGGTGCAGTTGTTAACGCATTGGACTTTGGATCTGGAGGTTGGTGGTTCGAGTCCACGTCAAGTCATAAAATTTATCTAGGTGTAATAATCGGGGAACGATATTTGTGACAAGCATTTAAATATGTTTGTCACAATTAAAAATTCCTTTCTTCCACTCACGACATCGACAGTCCTAGGTCTGTCAGACCGTGCGAGAGACTACGGTCGGAAGCTTTTTCCGTCACACAAGACGGTCTGAGCGTGCGTGGCACAGAGTCTGCGCAGTAGAGCTGCGTAATGCGTCATACGTTTTTTGTTTACACAAAAAACATTCAAAAAATGTCGAACTGCGAACTGCGACTGCAAGTGAAGAAGTGAGAGGAGAGAGAATTTTATTTCTTTTGTTACTTGTTACAAGTAGTAATACAAGTTTAATCTTACGTTCGAAAGTTCAAGTTCTTATATAGAGAGATTTTTATCGCTAGGTAGACCTTAATCTCGCGTCTCTTTTATCAGTGTGTAGTATGTGAAGTGTAGCCAGTGGTCAGTAGACTCAGGACTCCCGGCCGAGATGGACTCCGATCTTGGTTTTCGCATGAACGGGTCTCTTCCGGCGGAGAAAGCCAAATGTTTTCCCGATCCGTTCGGATTAAACACTGTCGACACCACAGGAGATGCCTCACCAAATTCTATGTTGCCTCTACAGGGTAAGTGCTTTTTCCACATCAATAACTGTTAATGAAGTTTATTAGACCAACCTCAGTGGTGTAGTGGTTCCAAACTCAGTGATGAAGTGGTTCATGCATTGGACTTTGAATCTGGAGGTTGGTGGTTCGAGTCAAAGTCAAGTCAAAAAGTTATCCAGATGTAGGTATTATTGATGATGAAGTGGTTCATGCATTGGACTTTGAATCTGGAGGTTGGTGGTTCGAGTCAAAGTCAAGTCAAAAAGTTATCCAGATGTAGGTAGGTATTATTAATTGAGAATGGGAAAGTTATCCAGTTATCCTGCATACATTTTTATTTGTCATTGTTGGAGTTCACTTTGGTGTTGTTTTTAGTGCAGTCTGTGCAGTAGCCTCTGTTAAAGCTCCCTAAAGTTCAGTCAAAAAGTTTTGTACAAATGCCAAACTAAACATACCTACCTTTCCTTGATCAACCGATCATGTCCGAACTTCGGCCGATTCTCCCGAAGACGACCACGATCATTCCGCTGTCGAATAACGACATTTGTGTGACGTCACTGATCAAGGAGAAAATCCGAGAGTACATGATGAAGGGACAGGCGAAGGAGGTGGATCCAGGCGACGAGGCTTCCCCTATTAAGGTGAGTAAATGTATGTTAAAAATCTGGTGTGAACATCACACGACTTTCCTTATCCTATTGAATGATGCTTATTTGAGTGTTCTTTTACCCCAACTTTTACAATATCTCGAACCGTTTTGTCGCTATAGCTGAAAACCGCCAAAATCGGTCGAAATCTGTCCAAAAGCGGTCAAAATACCGCCAACCGCAGCACCTATCTCAACCAAACGTTTTGAGTTGCATCCTTGTCACATTTGTAAACTCCATACCAAATTTCAAGTCTCTAGCTTATACCGTTCCCGAGATATTGTTAAATTGCACCGAAAACCGCCAAAAAGCGGTAAAATGCCGCCAACCGTTGCACCGGTCTTAACCAAAAGTTTCGTGTCGCATCCTTGTCACATTTGACAGCTACATACCAAATTTCAAGTCTCTAGCTCTTACCGTTCTCGAGATATTTTGTTTACAGACAGACAGACACACAGACACACAGACAGACAGACAGACAGACAGACACACACACGGACCAATGGCTGAAACTTTGTATTTAGGCTCTAGGTACCTCAAAACGTGTTTTGGCACTAAAAACTGACCATCGAAAATTTGACCCGATTACATTACTTTCCTTCCTATAGGATAAGGAAAGTAAAAAGTGGTAAGGAAGGATGTACCTAATTCATAATGATAATGATGTGAGTTGTTTCTTTGTGTTGCAATGACACCTAGCAGCCTGTGAATCATCTTTGTGTTGTTTATTGTGGGGATGTTTGGATTTAATCTTTTGTTTATTCCCATGATATTTTATCTTTACCATGTTTAATCTCTTTGCAAGCACATTCATAGGTTCAGGGGCTGTGGCTACATACAGAGCTAGGCCAGGCTTTACTAACTTGAAAAATAAAAAGTAATAAAAAAAAAAAAAAAAAACATTTTCAATCATAGTTATTAGTTTGTTGTAATCAATTAACCATCACCTCACAAAAATACAGTCATCATTTCTGCTTTGTTTAAATGGTATTTTTAATCAACTCGAGTAGGTAGTCCTGGTAAAATAATGAAGAAATTGGACTGATTGCAATAGGTACATATTTTCTCATTACCTACCTACCTAGTAGTCCTAGTATAGGTTCCCTATACTTGTTAGTAATAGAAAGTAAAAAGAAGAAGATATTTTGTCCATGAAACATATCACAAGATCTTACTTGGGCTTTTTGCCAGAAACAGAAGAGCAAAATATTGTTGAGGAAATTCAATGTGCAGACAAGTCAGGCATGACACAATGGTTTGCTCTATGCGTCTGTTACAGAATTGCAATCTATATTTGTGAATGCATAATTTATGAATCACATTACCAATACTGAAATGTACATTTTCTTACCACGAGTTACATATGTAGTGAAACAATGCTATTTATTTTGCATAGCTTAAAGTGAATTTGACCATTTCTTGTATTGTGTCAGAGATCACACTTACACAATACAACAGAATTACCCAATGTTATCATTGTGCCCTTGAGTGAAAACACAAAGGAGGAAGAAATAGGAAATATCATTCATTAATTAAAAAATCATCACTCATCCCATCATACATTAGTTTTGAATTTGATAGGTAATTTGAGTTTGTAGGTATGTACCACCTACACAAAATTATTAACTGGTACTCAGTATTAAGTAGGTTAGTAGGTACTTCTCTACTTCTACATGTACCTAGGACCCCTAGAATACTAATCTATTTTTATTTCATCATTATCAGTTTTACAGCTCATTAGGTAATAGGTACCCAATAAATTAAAAAAAAAAGAATTTCTTTATTTATTTGTTTTCTCCCATAGGTATTTTTTTCAATTCCTTATCTTTCTCTCTCCCTGTGTTTATTTTCATTCACGGGTAGGTGGTACGAGACTACGAGGTACTGAATTTCTATTGTCATGTTTTTCATACAAAGCACATTTTCTTTGTTTATGAAATGCAGTGGCATCGTAAATAGAGATAATGTATGAAACAGATAAATTTACTTGATATGGCTTATTTATAGCTCAGGAAAACAATGCTGCCTTGAACCTAACCTTGAGTCTCCTCAAGTTATGCATCTTGCCAACATTTCTTATGCTTATGTAGGTATAAACAGTTTGCTTTTATAGGCTTTTTGCTATTGATTGCTCATGCTTTCGTAGTAAAGCTCTCCATCTCCAGCCTGACCTGTATTCCATAGAAAATCCGCTTCAAACGACTTTGTATGTGTTTGAAATAGTGTGAAATATCTACGTACTCCTATGACCTTGCGTGAAAGAGATTTGACCGAGGTGGTGATTCCGAGACGTTTTTCAAGGTATTTAAGGCTTGGAAAAGCATTTCCTGGTGATTTCCAAGGTATTTACCACCTTGGAAAGCATTGGCTTGTGGTTTTCAAGGTATTTACCGCCGTGGAAGGTATTGTCACACCAGATTTTTTTCAATGTTCATAGAATTTGACTCAGTTGTATCTTGTCTTGGTGTGAGTGAAAAACACCTCCGTGAGGTGAAGTTCAAACGAGCCTATTCTAGAGGGCCCCCTAAGTCGATTTTAGAGATCCTTTTTAGAGGCCTCTGAAGGTCTATTTAAGAGATTCCTTAAGGTCCATTTTAGAGTCCCAGAAGTTCAGTTTATAGTTCCCTTGAGTTTTTTTAGAGGGCCCTAAGAAAGTAGTAGGTAACCGTATTGGAAAGTTCTCGCGTTGGCCGTTCTTTAAGTGTAAATATGAGTTGAAAGCGTTCTTTATAGCGTGAATTTAACTTGAAAGAAAATCCGGATGTTTGCTGTAAAAATAAAAAAAAAAAAAAAAAAAAAAAAGTACACACATATCTAGGTACCTATTTTTTACTGTGACATTTTTGTTTTCTTCAAAAAGAAGCTTTTAGAAATGCAGTTAATGCAGCCTAGGACAACAGTTCCAAACTTCCGGTATCATCCCAATATCCACTCTTTTTTTTAAGAGGCTTGACAGAGGGAACTGCAACTGTTATGATCTCATCGTCCCGAAATCGAAGAGAGAAGGAAGACAGGACAAGAGAAAGCCAGCCGTTCCAAGAACGAACATTATCCCATCAGGATAAAATCCGCCCCGGCCGGAATCGAACCCGCGGCCTAGCGCTTATAAGGCAGACGCACTACCAAATAAGCTAACTAGGCTGGCATATCCATTCTTAAATTTAATTATTTTCATTATTTGCCTAGGTACTTTGGTAAATAATAATGGTTAAAATTATTTAGTACCTAACTTACCAGTTATTAAATAGTTAGACCTAATACACCGCATATAACATAACGTGGACTACGGCGCGAACGACCCAATAATGGTTAAAACCCCTAAGCAGTAAAAAAAAAAAAGGTTGTTTAAAACTTTGGAAAGCTTTTTTTTCTTGGTGATTTTCAAGGTTGTTTATAGCCTTGGAAAGTATAAAATCCGCCCCGGCCGGAATCGAACCCGCGGCCTAGCGCTTACAAGGCAGACGCACTACCAAATAAGCTAACTAGGCTGGCATATCTATTCTTAAATTTAATTATTTTCATTAATTTGCCTAGGTACTTTGGTAAATAATATAGTACCTAACTTACCAATAAGTTATTAAATAGTCGCTATTCCTGTCGGTGTCTCATATTTAGGTTGACGAAAAATGATGTCCTGGTTGTCTTAACAGGAACACTGTTTTAACTGAATTCAAGTTCGGGGAGGGAGGTTATCCCCCGCGTATAGTTTGAACTTTCGTTGTGGGTTAAAACATGCAACGTTTCGGTGACAATACTTCCCTAGTACCTGCTCGCCATTTCCTGGGACAATGTGGGCATCGCACAAAATTTTCTCCCTTTATTCTGACCACTCACGACATGCCAACCTCAGTGGTGCAGTTGTTAACGCGTTGGACTTTGGATCTGGAGGTTGGTGGTTCGAGTCCACGTCAAGTCATAAAATTTATCTAGGTGTAATAATCGGGGAACGATAAATATGCTTAACACAATTAAAAATTCCTTTCTTCCACTCACGACATCTACAGTCCTAGGTCTGTCAGACCGTGCGAGAGACTAATACGGTCCGACGGTCGGAAGCTTTTTCCGTCACACAACGATAAATATGCTTAACAAAATTAAAAATTCCTTTCTTCCACTCACGACATCTACAGTCCTAGGTCTGTCAGACCGTGCGAGAGACTACGGTCGGAAGCTTTTTCCGTCACACAAGACGGTCTGACAGCATTGGTAAATAGGGACGTAGGGACCATGAAAGTAAAAGTTCCAAAAAGGGTACCTAGGTTCATAACTGGACAGCATTAAGCAGAAAAGAACCATCCATAAGGCAATTCCCCTTATGGATGGTTCTTTTCTGGTTAATGCTGTCCAACTAAGGTCCGGGTTTATTAGGAACAGCACTACAGGTCTATGTTCAAATAAAATTATTGTTGACTTTCTTTTCTTGTTTCAAAAGGTTTGATAGAGGGAACTGGATAGGAGAAAGCCAGCCGTTCGCACTGCTACAGATCGCAAAACTTTTTCAATTCAATTTGGAAATGGGAAAGTAGAAAATCATATTTCTGTTACGATAATACACATTTCTTTGTTTGTCTGTGAACATTTTTTGCCCGCTTCTTTATATTGAAAATCCTCCGCGGAAGTCTGCCAGTCGGAATGGCGGGTAACTTTCGTCCCTGAAACGAACGTAATCATGTTCGCGGTTCTTTTTGCTAAAAATCTTACAATATTTGCTTAGATGTCTTTTCCGTCTGTTTTAATTTTAATGGTCAGGTCCCCTATCTCAGGGGACAATATTGTGACATGTGGACAGAGTGAACGTTCAATAAGATAGAATAATATTATGTACCTATCTATTCTGATATAAGTGGATACTTAGTACATATTCCGATATATTATGTGGATTATAGTTATAGATATAGTGATCGCTAGTTTATATCAACGGCTCGTGCTTTATTTCTCGTTAGTTTTGAAATTCTTGGAATATTTGGTCGTCGTCGTCAGATGGAAACACAAGTCTCACCTATTTCCTGTCACTTTGAAATATATCCAAGTACATACATAGTACCTACATATGTATGTAGGTATTATGGAAACACAAGTCTCACCTATTTCCTGTCACTTTGAAATATATCCAAGTACATACATAGTACCTACATATGTATGTAGGTATTATCGTATAAATCGATTTATCTCGGTATCTAGAAGTCGTAGAAGAAAAAGAAAAATTCCGTTGGTCCTCATTTTTCCTGCTTTATGACTTTGAAAGATCACCCAAGTAAGCGCAACTGATCTATTGAGAATCTTCTTGTAAGTGAGTAGGTAGTGAGTAGGATCGAGTCATGATATGATTATGTACTTACTATGTACTCTTTAAAATAACTACTTGACGTGGTATTAAAAAAACGTGGTAAAGTTGTAATGCTTTGACGAACACTGAATTTGTGACAATATTGTGACATGTGGACAGAGTGAACGTTCAATAAGATAGAATAATATGTACCTATCTATTCTGATATAAGTGGATACTTAGTACATATTCCGATATATTATGTGGATTATAGATATAGATATAGTGATCGCTAGTTTATATCAATGGCTCGTGCTTTATTTCTCGTTAGTTTTGAAATTCTTGGAATATTTGGTCGTCGTCGTCGTCAGATGGAAACACAAGTCTCACCTATTTCCTGTCACTTTGAAATATATCCAAGTACATACGATAGTACCTATGTATTATCGCCGCATCTTACCTAGCTTCTTCTAATCTGCTTCCTCTTCCCTCTCTCTCTCACTCTCTTTCTCTCAGACATTTCTTTCCCTCCCTCTCTCTCTCTCTTTTCTCTTTTCCTCTCAGTCATTTCTTTCCCCACTCCCTCCCCCCTCTCTTGCCTTCTACTCTCTCACTCACTCTCTCTTTCCCCCTTTCTCTCAGATATTTCTTTTCCTCTCTCTCTCTCCTCCTTTCCCTGAGACATTTCTTTCCCACTCTCTCCCCCGTATTGTTTTTTTGGTGATTGTCAAGGTAGATACCAGGAAGTAATTCTGACATTCTGACAAGGCTACGAATTGGACATACCCGGCTTAACCACTCCTTCCTCTTTACAAAATCTCCTCCCCCTATGTGCGAGTGTGGTGAACCACTCTCGATAAGACACCCTATCTGTTCCTGCCCAATCCATGAACCGGTGCGCCGCACATATGATCCTCCTCCATCCCTAGGCAATACACCCACCAGTGTGGACTCCGTCATGGATTTCTTGACCAAATTAGACCTAATACACCGCATATAACATAATGTGGACTACACGGCGCGAACGACCCCATAAGGGTTAAAACGCCCAATTAGTAAAAAAAAGGTTGTTTAAAGCTTTGGAAAACTTTTTTTTGGGTGATTTTCAAGGTTGTTTATATTATAGCCTTGGAAAGCATTTTCAGGGAATTTTTCTTTGGTAATATGTACATACTCGAAATAGGTGACGTTTCCTCCGTTAACCGATATATACAGGATGGAATCAAACTCTCTGTCCCGTGTGTTACTTTTTGCTTCAGATTCTTGAGGCACGACACCCTGTAGGTATAATCCCGAGATAGACGTATTTAACTTCATCGTTTATCTATTTTTGAGAGGTACTTGAAACTAGAAAACTATTTGGCATTAAGATAGGCAATCAGGTACTCGTGTCATTATCATACTCAATAGGAACAAAATCACCATTTTGCATCAGTCTATGATCTATTTGTGCGAGTTCTTTTACTCAGATTCTCAGTTCTTTACTGTCTTATTACTCTGCTTCTAAATTGAATAACTAATTGAATAAGTGGTAGTTGTAAGGGTTTGATGGCAGAGATTGCCTTAGGCAATAATCACGCCCTATTGTAATTTTGTAATTATTTATTACAATAAAGAGTTATTATTATCTTGCTTTTCGGGTGTGCTTCTGAGCTGTGCTTGATCTACGGTTTGAATCCTAGTGGTTAGATGACAACAACGGCTTATTTTTCAGCCACTTTCATTTGTGGCAAAGTTTTCAGTTTTAACTTTTAACCAAATTCCATAGTGATTTATAATCAAGAAGTGCGCAAACATGCCCTAAAACATAGTTGAAGTGTTGAACCCTTGGAAAAAAGGCAAAAACTTGATTTTTTGAAGAAAGAAAAGTACAGTGGCATCATCTGAAATATACCCTTGGAAAAAACTCCTGGTAATATGTACATACTCGAAATAGGTGACGTTTCCTCCGTTAACCGATATATACAGGATGGAATCAAACTCTCTGTCCCGTGTGTTGCTTTCTGCTTCAGATTCTTGAGGCACGACACCCTGTAGGTATAATCCCGAGATAGACGTATTTAACTTTATCGTTTATCTATTTTTGAGAGGTACTTGAAACCAGAAAACTATTTGGCATTAAGATAGGGAATCAGGTACTCAATAGGAACAAAATCACCATTTTGCATCAGTCTATGATCTATTTCTCCTAGTTCTTTTACTCAGATTCTCAGTTCTTTACTGTCTTATTACTCTGCTTCTAAATTGAATAACTAATTGAATAACTTTTTTTTTATGTGTAACTCTCAAGACACTACTACCTAAGTGGTAGTTGTAAGGGTGTGATGGCAGAGATTGCCTTAGGCCTTAGGCAATAATCACGCCCTATTGTAATTTTGTAATTATTTATTACAATAAAGAGTTATTATTATCTTACTTTTCGGGTGTGCTGCTGAGCTGTGCTTGATCTACGGTTTGAATCCTAGTGGTTGATGCGGATGAGAATACGGATGACAACAACGGCTTATTTTTCAGCCACTTTCATTTGTGGCAAAGTATTCAGTTTTAACTTTTAACCAAATTCCATAGTGATTTATAATCAAGAAGTGCGCAAACATGCCCTAAAACATAGTTGAAGTGTTGAACCCTTGGAAAAAAGGCAAAAACTTGATTTTTTGAGGAAAGAAAAGTACAGTGGCATCATCTGAAATACCCTTGGAAAAAACTCGAAAAGTTGAACTTTTGGAAAACGAGAAAAAAACAGTGAATTCATCTGAGGAACGTTTTAGCAGAAGTTGGCTTTCGTTTCGGCCAAATTGAAATGAGTTCCCGCGGGTTGATCCCGAAAGTGATCCGATATTTCAGCATTGAGGATGATGACGACGCAGGTAAAGTACTTTTGATTGACACCTATCTTTTGCTTATTTGCTGAACTAAATTAAGTGTTCTAAAGCTGCGTCCACAGATCCACACATAGTCGACGTCAAATGAAACCATACACTGCCTCGACGACATAGATTCACCTCGTCGATCGACGGCGTCGACTATGTGTTATGTGTGGACAGTTGGACACAGCTTAAGGTTAGACTATTCCCTGCTGTTGAGAGCTGAAAGCTCGAAATCACCAGTGTCAATGACTTTTTATGTCTCAGTTCCCGCGGGTTGATCCCGAAAGTGATCCGATATTTCAGCATTGAGGATGATGACGACGCAGGTAAAGTACTTTTGATTGACACCTTTGCTTATTTGCTGAACTAAATTCAGTGTTCTAAAACTGCGTCCACAGTTCCACACATAGTCGACGTCGAATGAATCCGTACACTGCCTCGACGACATAGATTCACCTCGTCGATGGACGGCGTCGACTATGTGTTATGTGTGGACAGTTGGACTCAGATTAAGGTTGGACTATTCCCTGCTGTTAAGAGCTGAAAGCTCAAAATCACCAGTGTCAATAGTCAATGACTTTTTATGTCCATGCAGTTGCCATCAGAGTCGAAGTTTTTAGGGCCTGTGCTTGGAATACGGGGTCCACTTGACTTCGTAAGGACATCCATTTCTTTATCTAGATGTGCCTATATGATTGTTTCATTTCTTGATCGAGGTTTGATCTGTCATACATAAATTTACTTGAAACTTTACATTTAAAAGATTTCACAAATTTAAACATTATGTTTAGATGTGTAAAATTAATAACCATCCGTTCACATTGCCCTGCTCTGAGAGCGTTCCTAATCAGCTCTACGGAATATACACGTTACATGGAGTCGAAGTTTTTAGGGCCTGTGCTTGGAATACGGGGTCCACTTGACTTCGTAAGGACATCCATTTCTTTATCTAGATGTGCCTATAGGTATGATTGTTTCATTTCTTGATCGAGGTTTGATCTGTCAGTACCGACATAAATTTACTTGAAACTTTACATTATTTAAAAGATTTCACAAACTTAAATATTATGTTTAGATATGTAAAATTAATAACCATCCGTTCACATTGCCCTGCTCTGAGAGCGGTCCTAATCAGCTCTACGGAATATACACCTTACATGACATGTTGACATGTTCCAATCTATAGAAAACCTTCACAATATTCATGTCTTGATAAAAATATTGTGTGACATGTCAAGTATTAGTTACTCACATAATGCGAGGTGGAGATGGAGACGAGAGTAGAGCAGACACTTTTCCCGAGATTTGGTGATGCATAACGGACGAAAAAATTTCATGTCCCTCATGAAAAGAATTTTGATGTATTTTGATATAATATCCTATAGAAAACCTTCACAATATTCATGTCTTGATAAAAATATTGTGTGACATGTCAAGTATTAGCTACTCACATAATGAGAGGTGGAGACGAGAGTATTATAGAAAACCTTCACAATATTCATGTCTTGATAAAAATATTGTGTGACATGTCAAGTATTAGCTACTCACATAATGAGAGGTGGAGATGGAGACGAGAGTATAGAGCAGACACTTTTCCCGAGATTTGGTGATGCATAACGGACGAGAAAATTCCATGTCCTATAAGAGAAGAATTTTGATGTATTTTGATATAATATCCCCTCGCCTTTTCCCGTGTACAGACGGGGTCGGTGTTTTTCGATCCTCAATCAGCCCTAGGGTGATGAGGACTGATTGCTCTTGGGTTGACATTTGGTTTTGGCTGAAGAATTTTACGAGCGGATGCCCTTCGCACTCAATCTTTGCTAATTCTTTAGCAAGTCAAATTTCAAGCTGGTATGCGCTCTGTAGTCCGCCGCGCGCCTGGCCAGACTCAAAAAAAAAAAAAAAAAAAATACTCCCTGTTTAAGGTCCCCGAGCCTGATAGACATACAGGAATTTCGTCAGAAAAGTCATTGAAATGCACTGTAGTTACAACATCGTCATGGTTGTGATCGACAAATATTTTCGAGATCAAATATCGTGCATCCGCGACTCGTTAAGTCAACAAAACGAAATTTTTATCGCCCATATTTTTCATCAGAAAAGATTACACGAATATCCACTGCTTGAGTACTGACGGGAGCTATGCCATTAACGTCTCAGTAGTCTGCTGTGAGTCACAATATTGCCATGGTGTAAATTCGTCTCCAGCCTGTGAATAGTTTACCCTATGATACTGACGGGAGCTATGCCATTAACGTCTCAGTAGTCTGCTGTGAGTCACAATATTGCCATGGTGTAAATTCGTCTCCAGCCTGTGAACTGTTTACCCTGTGAAAATTTTACTTGTATAGGCGTGGAATATTTAGTTCAAAGTCTATCCTTTCTTTGATCGAAGCCCTCAAACAGAACTACATAGTAGGATTTTATTTGAGTGGTTTTCTAAGCTCAGCTCTTATTCGAGTGTTGAGAGTGTCGAATTCAATATTATTAGGTGAAATGAAGAACTTGAAAGGTACTTTTTGAGAAATAGGAATAGGGCACCCCAAGATAAGACCAATTTTGAGTTCTAGTAGGTGGTTTCTTTTTATATTGGTCCCATTTCATCCCGGTCACGTTTATTCGAGATGAACACCAATCGAGCTGGTAAGTTGAAAACTGTTGCTTGCTGAATTGTTATCACGCTATTTGACATAGTGTCTCGTTTCCAGAAGATACTTGGTGATTTGACTGTTGGTGATTTTTTCCCCCTCTTTGTTGTGTCGTTCGATTATTGAATGGTCAACTCCAAACGTCTGGTGGATCAAATTGTCTTCAGTCTGACTTAAGAGCGAGAATTTTTGTTCACAAGTAGGTATGGTTGTAAAGCTGTGTCCACACATAGTCAACGCCTGTCGATCGATGTCGACTGAAACCGTCCACACTGTTTCGACAACATGGATTCACCTCGTCGATGGACGGCCGTCGACTATGTGTGGTCTGATGCTCTTGGAAGTTCTTTCAAATAAACACTGTATTTTTATTTCAAATCGACATATCTGTGTCAAAACATGTATCTTTGCACGTTGAAAATGACAAGTGCAAAGTTACTGCACAGCTTGCAAAACACCTTCAAAGTATGGAAGGGGGACTTAAAAGTGTCTCGAAGTCTTCCCATGCCCTTGTCATTCTAATGAGAACCTGACTAGAACATGCTATCGCGTGCTGCCAGTCTCACCCTATCAGCACATACACGGATGTGCTGAAAATTTGGAACAGATTGACTTTGGAACTTTGTCTCATATCAACAATACCAATAGAGCCAGTTACCAACTAGAAAATCAAAGACGGGATCTCAAAGACAAAGACTGCCAGCCTACTTAGCCGAGTTGGTAGCGCGTCTGCCTCTACCCTATGAAAATTTTACTTGTAGGCGTGGAATATTTATTTCAAAGTCTATCCTGTCTTTGATCGAAGCCCTAAAACAGAACTAGTAGGATTTTATTTGAGTGGTTTTCTAAGCTCAGCTCTTATTCGAGTGTTGAGAGTGTCGAATTCAATATTATTAGGTGAAATGAAGAACTTGAAAGGTACCTTTTGAGAAATAGGAGTAGGGCACCCCAAGATAAGACCAATTTTGAATCCTAGTAGGTGGTTTCTTTTTAAATTGGTCCCATTTCATCCCGGTCACGTTTATTCGAGATGAACACCAATCGAGCTGGTAAGTTGAAAACTATTGCTTGCTGAATTGTTATCACGCTATTTGACATAGTGTCTCGTTTTCAGAAGATACCTTGGTGATTTGACTGTTGGTGATTTCCCCCCCCCCTCTTTGTTGTGTCGTTGGATTATTGAATGGTCAATTCCAAATGTCTGATGGAGCAAATTGTCTTCAGTCTGACTTAAGAGCGAGAAATTTTTGTTCACAAGTAGGTATGGTTGTAAAGCTGTGTCCACACATAGTCGACGCCTGTCGATCGATGTCGACTGAAACCGTCCACACTGTTTCGACAACATAGATTTACCTCGTCGATCGACGGCCGTCGACTAGGTGTGGTCTGATGCTCTTGGAAGTTCTTTCAAATAAACACTGTATTTCAATTTCAAATCGACATATCTGTGTCAAAACATGTATCTTTGCACGTTAAAAATGACGAGTGCAAAGTTACTGCACAGCTTGCAAAACACCTTCAAAGTATGGAAGGGGGACTCAAAAGTGTCTCGAAGTCTTCCCATGCCCTTGTCATTCTAATGAGAACCTGACTAGAACATGCCATCGCGTGCTGGCAGTCTCTAAAAGTGTCTCGAAGTCTTCCCATGCCCTTGTCATTCTAATGAGAACCTGACTAGAACATGCTATCGCGTGCTGCCAGTCTCACCCTCTCAGCACATACACGGATGTGCTGAAAATTTGGAACAGATTGACTTTGGAACTTTGTCCCATATCAACAATATTTCCATTGGAAATAGAGCCAGTTACCAACTAGAAAATCAAAGACGGGATCTTATAGACAAAGACTGCCAGCCTAGTTAGCTGAGAAAATCCGCTTCAAACGACTTTGTATGTGTTTGAAATAGTGTGAAATATCTACGTACTCCTATGACCTTGCGTGAAAGAGATTTGAACGAGGTGATTCCGAGACGTTTTTCAAGGTATTTAAGGCTTGGAAAAGCATTTCCTCGTGATTTCCAAGGTATTTACCACCTTGGAAAGCATTGGTTTGTGGTTTTCAAGGTATTTACCGCCGTGGAAGGTATTGTTTTTTTTGGTGATTGTCAAGGTAGATACCAGGAAGTAATTCTGACATTCTGACAAGGCTACGAATTGGACATACCCGGCTTACCCACTCCTCCCTCTTTACAACGCCCGATGTGCGAGTGTGGTGAACCACTCTCGGTAAGACACCTTATCTGTTCCTGCCCAATCCATGAACCGGTGCGCCGCACATATGATCCTCCTCCATCCCTAGGCAATACACCCACCAGTGTGGACTCCGTCATGGATTTCTTGACCAAATTAGACCTAATACACCGCATATAACATAACGTGGACTACGGCGCGAACGACCCAATAATGGTTAAAACCCCTAAGCAGTAAAAAAAAAAAAAAAAAAAAAAAAAAAAAAAAAAAAAAAAAAAAAAAAAAAACAAAGACAACTAACTACCTACATGAGCTTTCAGCTGGGTATTGGAAAATGTTTAGAATGAGTATCAAGAACATTCAGAGCCAGCCTAGTTAGCTTGGAGAGTAGCGTGTCTGCCTTGTAAGCGTTCTCTCTATAAAAAAAAAGTTAAAAAAGGCTATGAAAAAAGGCCATAAAAAGTTAAAAAAGGCCGAGTAAAGGAATGGAACTGTCCCCATTTGTTCGCTTTCGAGTGTACCTCATTCGTATGCTGTGTCCTTGATTTCGTGTTGTGAATTTCCATTTTTTTTATCCCTCTTTTCCCGTTACGTCCCGTTTCTTGGCTTTATGAAATGGAATCATGTGATGGCATTGCTGAGGTTAAGGCCAAAGGGCGATGACGTACCTATGGAGGTCTGTGACTGGAAATGGAGCTCGAAATAATAGCCTCAAGGAGCAAGGAGAGGAAGAGAAGAGGAGGAAGAAGAAGGAGGAGAAGAAGGAGGAGAAGGAGGAGAGGGAGGAGAAGGAGGAGAGGGAGAAGTAGCAGAAGCATTAGTAAAAGAACGAGGAGGAGGAGAGAAAGGAGGAGAAGGAGGAGAGGGAGAAGTAGCAGAAGCATTAGTAAAAGAACGAGGAGGAGGAGGAGAGAAAGGAGGAGAAGGAGGAGGAGAAGAAGGAGGAGAGGAAGGAGAAGTAGCAGAAGCATTAGTAAAAAAAGGAGGAGCAGGAGAAAAAGAAGAAGAATTGAATTGAAAATGGTCCCTCATTTGCCAAGTCCTGAGAATGAGGACGAAGGAAGAGGGGATCGAAGAAGAAGAGGAAGAGGAAGGAGGAAAGTAGAAAGGACAAGAAGTTTTTTTTTACGACATTGATTTCGGATGATCTTCGCATGATACTTATCTACACTCTGAGCTTTCTCTTGCAAAGTTGCAGACTCGTAAATAATAGAGGGCAGTAGAAAGTAGGCTAACATATCAACAATATCAAACTGAATGTAATATAAAACTTCATCAGGTCAACTGATAGTGTGCTTCGTAGAACTTCGTATCAAAATATGCATAAATGCATGTTCAAATTCTAAATACGTCATATACCTATGTACCTTTAGAATCAAGACTGTAGGTACTTCATCAGGTCAACTGATAGTGTGCTTCGTAGAACTTCGTATCAAAATATGCATAAATGCATGTTCAAATTCTAAATACGTCATATATGTACTTTTAGAATCAAGACTGTAGGTATAATTATTATGTATGTATGTGGCCCACCTCTGTGGCCGAGTGGTCGAGAGCACTGACTCTCAACCTGGAGGTGCTGAGTTCAAATCCTGGCCTAGGCGGAAATTTTAACCAAATTTTTCTGTTCTTGTATAGACATAGACGTGGATGTAAAAGAGTGTTTGTTGAAGTAATGCGAAAGCAGTGCTTTTTCCCCCCTCAAGATATTTATTTTGTACCTATATAGGTATCTACATATGTATTTGTATTTAGTCTTTGGCGAGCGCTCAATTTTATGTAATTCCTATATCCTATCAAAATCACAAATACGTCATTGTATAATTTAACATAACACATGTCTGTGTGCTGTCGTCAATACCAATGTATAAGATAAGATATAGGATTTTTTTTTGTTTTTGTTTTGAAAATTATATAACGTTACTTAATTTATTCAATTCTCCAACTGTACCATATTCCTGCTCCGTCCTCACACTCAACTACCTGATAGTAAATGGCTGGCCCAAGAGTTAAATTTAAACTTGAATCTTAGATTGTAGTCCTGGTCATTAAGAACTTGGACTATTTAATCAGTTGCATAAGATATTGATGAACTATTTAATCAGTTGCATAAGATATTGATGAACTATTTATATTTAATCAGTTGGATAAGGTATTGATTTCTATCGACCACCTGCAATGAGACCGTCTTGGTTGACTTACGTAACATATAAGCTATGAAACCTATCAGGTTTCAATCTGAGCGGCCAGAGTTAAATAAATTCTAATCTAATCTGTCTTCTTACCACGTTGATGTTTTTAATGTATTTGTGGAATAAAGTTGGTGGTGGTGGTGTTTGGTGGTGGTGTAGCGGCTTCAGCTGTAGCCGAATGGTGATGGCAGCCGAGTGTTGATAAAGTTGAGTTAGGTTTTCCTTTCGGAATTTCCCCTTTTCTGAAGGTCTCTTCATTTGTATTAGTATAAGTGAAGGCGGTCTCTTCCTGATCCCTTGTGTACCGCGGCCATTTCAGTTTAGGACCATTGCACTACTTACCTAATCAGATATACTTACAGGTATATAAGATTTGATATGATTTTTACCCATCAGAATAAGAATACAGTGAAGGCGGTCTCTTCCTGATCCCTTGTGTACCGCGGCCATTTAAGTTTAGGACCATTGCACTACTTACCTAATCAGATATACTTATAGGTATATAAGATTTGATATGATTTTTACCCATTAGAATAAGAATATGTGCACACACGGAATTGATAAGGAAGATTTGATAAGTAAGTACTTACCTATTGCCTATTGCTACTGCTACTTTAATAATGCGTTCAAGTGGGTGGCACACACGGAATTGATAAGGAAGATTTGATAAGTACTTAACTATAGCAGCTACTGCTACTTTAATAATGCGTTCAAGTGGGTGTTTACCTAATCAGATATACTTACAGGTATATAAGATTTGATATGATTTTTACCCATCAGAATAAGAATACGTGCACACACGGAATTGATGAGGAAGATTTGATAAGTACTTAACTATAGCAGCTACTGCTACTTTAATAATGCGTTCAAGTGGGTGTTTTGGAAAACACTGGATTCCAAAACATGGTAAATATTAACTGCTTGATCCCAAGGAGGCCGTTAATATCTCACTTGTCACTTGTCATTTTATCATATTCAGTTCATTTTACTTGTACCTGAGTTATTGCCTGTAATTATGTATTGATTACATAATATTTTTTCCTTAAAAATATTAACTGCTTGATCCCAAGTAGACCGTTATCTCACTTGCCACTTGTCATTTTATCATATTCAGTTCATTTTACTTCTACCTGAATTATTGCCTGTAATTTTGTATTGATTAAACAATATTTTTCCTTTAATCAATATTCACAAGTATTGTTATTTCAATAGGTAATGACCGATTTATGTCTGTTTTCAATTGCTTATCATAATAATTACTCACAAAATATTGACATCTCTCTCATCACATATTTAGTGGCATTGATCTCTTGAGTCCAAATCGCTTATTTTTCACTGAATTGAAAAAATCATCTGATCCTTTTCCAGATACCTACTCGCAGATTCCAGATACATAGGTAGTCTAGGTATTCGTCTGGGATATCTTTGGACATTTGATATTCTCGTATTATTTCGATCTCTTGAGTCCAAATCGCTTATTTTTCACTGAATTGAAAAAATCATCTGATCCTTTTCCAGATACCTACTCGCAGATTCCAGATAGGTACATAGGTAGTCTAGGTATTCGTCTGGGATATCTTTGGACATTTGATATTCTCGTATTATTTCAACCGCGAGGCACCTATCATTAAAAACCACATACCACAGTCCACACCTTGCACACCAAATTCTCAAGAAATCTGATGAAGGCAGACCGAATTTTTCAATCTTTATTTATCAAGACCATTTTTTTCCAGACCAATATTGATTGCCCAAGGCATTCGTTGTCTCTCAGCGAATATCTTCGTACATATGCATGATTTCATGAAAAGATCTCATTTTGACATTCCTGTCATGCCTTGGTTCGATCATTATATCCTTATATAGAACCTGAAGCTGCTGGAATTAGCTACAGCTTTTTTTCAGAGGCGCCTCGTTTCTTTTTCCAAGGCACCCATTATTTAAGGAAATGCCTATTTTCTTTTTTTAAAGGTGCCTATTTTTTTTCCAAGGCGCCTAATTTCTTTTTATCCGAGGTCCCCATTTTATGTTGTTGGTTAGGACTTGACAATATGAAATTTTCGCTCACCTCTCTAGACTTCTCAATGTGTGGCTCGGTCGCTCAGTTGTATTGGGAACGGGGAATATGAATATCAGAGGTCGAGGGCTCGATTTCCGTCCGGGACGGACTTTATCCTAAACAGATACGGTTCGTTCTCGGAAAGGCTGGCTTTCTCCTGTCTCTTCTCTTTGATTCGGGACGATAATACCTCAGTGGTTACAGTTCCCTCTATCAAAACTCTTGAAAGAACAAGAAAAATGTCAAATAATATCTAATACTTACCGTATCTCGTATTTCATTTGTAGTTATTAAACGTATCTCTTATTACATACCACACCTTGCACACCAAATTCTCAAGAAATCTGATGAAGGCAGACCGAATTTTTCAATCTTTATTTATCAAGACCATTTTTTTTCCAGACCAATATTGATTGCCCAAGGCATTCGTTGTTTTTCAGCGAATATCTTCGTACATATGCATGATTTCATGAAAAGATCTCATTTTGACATTCCTGTCATGCCTTAGTTTGATCATTATTTCCTTATATGGAACCTGATTACCTGAAGCTGCTGAAATCAGCTACTGCTTTTTTTTGTTCGAGGCCCCTATTTATTTTTTATTCTTGAGGCGCCTATTTTTTGTTGATTATGATTTGACAGTCTACAAGTTAGGGTAAAAGAACACTCAAATAAGCATCATTCAATAGGATAAGGAAAGTCGTGTGATGTTCACACCAGATTTTTTTGTTGATTATGATTTGACAGTCCGAAGTTATTTTTATTTGAAAATCAAGAAATTATGTACCTCTCACCTCCTGCTTTTCTTGTGACCATCTTTCTCTCGTGACTAATTGTTTTTACCAATCAAATATACAAGACCTTGGTTAAACATCAAGAGCAAAGGGACTTTTCAATCATATGCTGACTTGCTGGTAGTGTGGTAGTATAAACAAGGTATATTTTATTCTTTTCTCGAGATCCCAAAGTGTGGCTCAATCGTATTGAGAAGTGAGGTTCGAAATATCAAATTATCAATTTGATGTATGAACATGAAAATATCATATTTTACCTGCCTCCCATTTCTCTCTTTTCAGGAAGTGAAAGTCCCCAATTCAATGGACCCAAACTGGCCAGCAGTTACCCAGGATCTTCGGGGAATCTCCTGGCAGGGGAAGAGCTTCGAATCCCGGAGCTGCCCAATGAAATATCCGCTCCCTACGAGGTACCTCAGTTCCCTATTGAGCAGATCGAAAAGAAGTTGGCCATTCAACAGCGGATGAGTCAGTTGTAAGTTTAGATGAAGTCATATTTTGAATTTTAAAAAGTTAGGGTGAGTTGGGGTAATTTTAAGACATGTGAAATTTCAAGACAGATCGAAAAGAAGTTGGCCATTCAACAGCGGATGAGTCAGTTGTAAGTTTGTATGAAGTCATATTTTGAATTTTAAACAAGACAGGGTGGGTTGCGGTAATTTAACATCGGATTCTTTCCCCTCACTATGGTTGTACCACCGATGGCCCAATCGGTTGTGTCTGTGTTGAGACAAATGCAGTTTTGAGGCAACAACTTTAATTTTCTCAAATGACATTATCACATGCTTATGATTTTTTTTTTTTTTTTTTTTTAAGGGGTGGTTTTTCCTCCGCAGCTTTCTCCATATAAACAACATATGGCGAATTTTAAAACTTTAAAAACCCAAGTAGCGCCGCGCCGGGAAGAGGTGGAACAGTGGAAAGTTTAGCAGGCACAATTTATTTTCTCATGATCTTGTTGGCGTTATACCTACCGAACGATAGTATTAGTATTAGTAGTATTAAAATGTGCTTCATTTATTATATTTGTACATAAAATTACATAGTACAAAATAGATTATAATATTACAAACTTGCCTATCTATGAAGTTGCTCATGGTCTGGCGCAGACTAGCCAATAAGGACTGGACAGTCTGCACCACACCACAAGAGGAACGATTAGCACAACCCCCAAACTAAAATGCCAAGAGAACTTGGCATTTTGTCCGATGGAGGGAGTTGCATTAATACATAACAGAAGAATAATCAAATGAGCAAAAACAAATAATCAAGAAATATGAAATAAAAATCAGATAAATAAAAAATAAAATAAAATGATGACACGAAATTGAAGCTTGAGCTTGTGCGTTTTTTGAATTCTTAGAAGGTCTATCTCCAAAATCTCTAAATTTGCTATACTTAGTGACTTTGTGTTTTTTTAAAGCTCATTTTATTTATTCATTGAATTAATTTGAATTAAAATCTTCATCATTTAAGTTCTGTTATTTTCGTCTAAAATTCAGGAATAGTGTTTTTCTAATATCAGTAGTGCCCGGAAATGACTTGGGAGTCCCGTTTTCCGAGCAGAAGGCTACTAACATTGTGGTCAAATTCTCTAATAAATATTGAAAAAATTCCATTCCTCAGCTAGGGTTGAACCCGCGCCCTCTGGTTTACTAGGCGAAGTGCTTGTTGCATTGAATTTTGCCAATTTTCATGAAAATCGGAGATACCGTTCTAGAGTTATTGCGGAATAAACAAACTTTACAGAGAATCTAGAGGAAAAATAGCCAAGTTGAAATTTTAGAACTTGGCACATGAATCCATGAAAGTGATGTTCTTGATGTTCTGCAGTATTTCCTATGCAGTCGTGTTGGGTAGTTTGTGTACCGTTTGTAACTATGTCACGTTATGGGCGATGCACTTTCATTAAAAATTGGAAAATTACACAACAGGGAAACGGACACACTACGCCATGTGTGTGAGGTCGCGCTTCGCGCTCCCGGGGCTTCGCCCCTGAGACCAAATATCGTTCCCGAATCTTGTTAGTCCTGAGAATGAGGACGAAGGAAGAGGGGATCGAAGAAGAAGAGGAAGAGGAAGGAGGAAAGTAGAAAGGACAAGAAGTTTTTTTTACGACATTGATTTCGGATGATCTTCGCATGATACTTATCTACACTCTGAGCTTTCTCTTGCAAAGTTGCAGACTCGTAAATAGCATGTGAATAGTTGATCCCATGTGATTTTTCACGCGGAATCGAATGGTGCTACTTTTAGCACTCTCTGACTTACATTTGAGAAGTTGCGGGTTCGATACTCCCCTGTGTCAACAAATTTCCCTTTTATTACATTTTTTTTATTTTCTATTTCTTTTCAAATACCTACGTATTCTGCAAATGTAATAGAAAGTCGTGTGATGTTCACACCAGATTTTTTGTTTTGTTTTACTTAATTTATTCAATTCTAATTCTCCAACTGTACCATTCCTGCTCCGTCCTCACACTCAATCAATCAAGATATAGGAATACAGTGTAAAGTAAATTGTGTAATCTAGATGCACTCAGTAATCATGAGGTCCAGGTATCCCCAGTGGCAGTCCCGCCCCCCCCCCGGACATTTAGGGACCCCTAAATGTAGGTACGAGTATATACTGAAAGAATCTACCCAAAATTTAGAGCATCAATCCCCCCCCCCTGGTCAATCTAAGATTGCTTAATCCAAGGTTAGCCACTCACTTATCAAGTAGACCTGACAGGTACACCTGATCAGGTCCGCCTGTCAGGTCTACCTGATAGTAAATGGCTGGCCCAAGAGTTAAATTTAAACTTGAATCTTAGATTGTAGTCCTGGTCATTAAGAACTTGGACTATTTAGATTGTAGTCCTGGTCATTAAGAACTTGGACTATTTAATCAGTTGCTTAAGATATTGATGAACTATTTTTATTTAATCAGTTGGATAATGTATTGATTTCTATCGACCACCTGCAATGAGACCGTCTTGGTTGACTTACGTAACATAAGCTATCAGGTTTCAATCTGAGCATCCATCAGAGTTGAATAAATTCTAATCTAATCTGTCTTCCTACTACATTGATGTTCTTGATGTATTTTTTGTGGAATAAAGACAATCAAGTTGAGTTGTTGTTGTAGCGACTTCAGCTGTAGGCAAATGGTGGCAGCCGAGTGTTGATAAAGTTGAGTTAGAATAGAATAGAATAGAATATACCTTGTTTATCCTGCCAGAATGAGACTGAAAAGTCCCTTTACTCCCGCAGATTTGGATTTATCGAGGAGTACGATAGAAATTTGCGGAGTTTCGCGCAGGGAATAAGGTAAACCAGACTTGTCATATTCCTCTGCTCTGTCCCTGACGAAACCTTGTGTGTTTCGGCAATTCAATTACTAAAGCCAGAATTCAATAGTTCGCTCTGGAGCACTGAAGTTAAGCAACGTTACCGTTCCCGATAGATGACCATCTGGGCAACGAACTAAACAAATTTTGGTTCAGAAAATTTCTCCGGCCATCCAAAGGGGCAATTGCTCTAGAATGAGCACGTCGCCCTCTGGAAAGATGTTAGAGAAGTTTTTTATACTCGGGTCTGAATTGTGTACTCCCTTATTTTCCGTTTTAGACTGGCCAAGGATCTGGAAGACAGGAAGTCCCAGTATGAGCCGTCATTAGTGCCTGGAGTGGAAGATATTGAGACCACGGCTGTCATTGATGAACATGACTTTGTACCACACTTCCAACGTGTTGCCATTTCTGGCGAAGATAACACTGGGGTAAGTGACAACATAGTTCTTATGAACTTTAATATAGGGAATTTCAAGGGGAACCCTGCCAGCCAGTTAGCTTAGAGGGTAGCGTGTCTACTTTTTAAGCGCTAGGCCGCGGGTTACATTTCCGCCCGGGGCAGATTTTATCCTAAGCAGACAAGGTTCTTTCTCGGAACGGCTGGCTTTCTCCTTTCCTATCCTACTTCTCTCTTCACTTTCGAGACGATAAGACCTTAGCAGTTTCAGTTCCCTCTATCAAAACTCCTTTTTTTAAAGTATGGATAAATTTAGGATATGAATAAATTAAGATTATTGGCTTTCTAATTAATTGCCTGTAAATTGGGCGTAAGGTCAACCTATTACATAATAAATTACGACTTTCCTTCTTTAAATCTTCTTCTTCGCCTTTTCCCGTGTACAGACGGGGTCGGCGTTTCTCGTCAGCCTCTCAATCAGCCCTAGTTAGGGCGATTGCTTTGGGCTGACATTTTTTTTACGAGTGGATGTCCTTCACACTCAACCTTTGCTATTTCTTTAGCAGAGGAATTTCCTTCTTTCAATCATCGCTTTAATTTCGTATCTTCACAGGTACCCGCAGAAGATTTGGAGCAGGCCTCGCGGTTACTCGTGGAAGCCTTACACATCAGAGACCGCTATATGGACATCTCCTCCCAGACGTTCCCACAGGTGACGGCAAGATTTCTGCGTGAGATGGACAATGTGGCGTCTCTTCCTCACAGCACCAAGATAGTTCATGAGGATAAGAAAACCATAGCGGGTAAGATCTAGCCCGGAGATAGCACGCTTTGCCCTTATTCCCCCCCACACACAACTAAAAATCTTTGTGTGGATTTCACCAATATTTTTTCAGTCATTAGAAGGCCTGTTAAGTTCCGTTTGATTTGTATAGGCTTAACAGGGTTGTTAAATGGTAGAGAGGCTGAAAAGAAGGTTGGCGAAACCCTAAAACCCTATCATAAAGAGAAAGAAATCTTGGCTGTAATAGGAACCAATGGATTTCTAAATGCCTTTTTTTTTGCGAAAATATGGGGAAGTTTAAGTATTCGAGGTTTGAAAACCCTTGAAAATCGGGTTGTAGAAGAATGTTTACCTTCTCTTCATTTAAGAATACGCTTCTTTTTTTCCACTTCCTCTTCCTCCACTTTGTCGTCTGTAAAATCACCGCCCTGATGAGACTGATAAGTCCCTTTTTATGTTTTTATAATTACCTACACAAATAGACCTGTCATTCAGATTAACTCCCACAGCCTCTGTGTCTTGTCCACGTCTTATGATTTGTCCCCCTTGTTCTAAATCCGTTACCTCTCTCCATCTCGTCAGATACGGATAAACACAAGCCTAGTGATAACGATAGCAGTACAGATCAGGTCGCTCCCTTGTGGCGATACAAAACCTTGTCCCCCTTGTTCTAAATCCGTTACCTCTCTCCATCTCGTCAGATACGGATAAACACTTCAAGCCTAGTGATAACGATAGCAGTACAGGTCAGGTCGCTCCCTTGTGGCGATACAAAACCATCAGCAATCTATCCAACGAGAAGAGCGTGAGCGATCACGATAGAAATGAAAAGAACCCGAGCCAAGCTCGACTTGTAAAGCACACATTTGTCCGCACGTCTTCTGAGAAGCGAGGTAGTTGGAGAAAGTATGAAACGTTTGCTCACACTGCCCTGGCCAAGTTGGAAGAGGAGCAGACAGGCAATTTTTCCCGTGTACAGACGGGGTCGGCGTTTCTCGTCAGCCTCTCAATCAGCCCTAGTTAGGGCGATTGCTTTGGGCTGACATTTTTTTACGAGTGGATGCCCTTCACACTCAACCTTTGCTATTTCTTTAGCAGAGGAACTTTCCTTCTTTCAATCATCGCTTTAATTTCGTATCTTCACAGGTACCCGCAGAAGATTTGGAGCAGGCCTCGCGGTTACTCGTGGAAGCCTTACACATCAGAGACCGCTATATGGACATCTCCTCCCAGACGTTCCCACAGGTGACGGCAAGATTTCTGCGTGAGATGGACAATGTGGCGTCTCTTCCTCACAGCACCAAGATAGTTCATGAGGATAAGAAAACCATAGCGGGTAAGATCTAGCCCGGAGATAGCACGCTTTGCCCTTATTCCCCCCCACACACAACTAAAAATCTTTGTGTGGATTTCACCAATATTTTTTCAGTCATTAGAAGGCCTGTTAAGTTCCGTTTGATTTGTATAGGCTTAACAGGGTTGTTAAATGGTAGAGAGGCTGAAAAGAAGGTTGGCGAAACCCTAAAACCCTATCATAAAGAGAAAGAAATCTTGGCTGTAATAGGAACCAATGGATTTCTAAATGCCTTTTTTTTTGCGAAAATATGGGGAAGTTTAAGTATTCGAGGTTTGAAAACCCTTGAAAATCGGGTTGTAGAAGAATGTTTACCTTCTCTTCATTTAAGAATACGCTTCTTTTTTTCCACTTCCTCTTCCTCCACTTTGTCGTCTGTAAAATCACCGCCCTGATGAGACTGATAAGTCCCTTTTTATGTTTTTATAATTACCTACACAAATAGACCTGTCATTCAGATTAACTCCCACAGCCTCTGTGTCTTGTCCACGTCTTATGATTTGTCCCCCTTGTTCTAAATCCGTTACCTCTCTCCATCTCGTCAGATACGGATAAACACTTCAAGCCTAGTGATAACGATAGCAGTACAGGTCAGGTCGCTCCCTTGTGGCGATACAAAACCATCAGCAATCTATCCAACGAGAAGAGCGTGAGCGATCACGATAGAAATGAAAAGAACCCGAGCCAAGCTCGACTTGTAAAACACACATTTGTCCGCACGTCTTCTGAGAAGCGAGGTAGTTGGAGGAAGTATGAAACGTTTGCTCACACTGCCCTTGCCAAGTTGGAAGAGGAGCAGACAGGCAATGCAATAGTACGTAGCGCTCCAAGTGGACAAACGAATGAAACTCACGCACCTAGCGGAGAAACAAGGAACTACAAGCGTGATGATCAAAGAAAAGATGCGAACGCCCCTAACGTTGAAACTGGGAATGATGCGAACGTCCCAAGTGGACAAAACAAGAATGCCCCTAGCGGACGAACGAACACCGACACTGACGCCCCTGGCGGACAAGTAAAGACCGATTCGTTTTTGATAGCATTGGCCAAACGTTGTATGTGGAAGGAATGTGATCTAAGTGGTTGTCAAGGTAACGAATTAGCGGCCATATATCAGCATGGTACTGTAGGCAGGTAGATCCAAAGGAACAATGGAAAAAAGCTTTAGCTCAGAGCTTGGGCAAATTCTCGACAGGCTCTTAGAAGACACACCACTTTGAATAATTATTTTCTATTTGCCTCTATTTTCCACACTTGCGATGACCCCTTTCAATCGTTTACTATCCACTGCCCTATATTGTTGGCAGTTTGCAACGATTCTGTCCCATGGCCTCTAGTTTTCACTCACAGTATACAATAGACTATAAGTCTTGTTACACTTTAGATAGTGCTGCTACCTTCACAACTTAACACAACCGTTTGATTTCAGCTGGTAATATTCAACTCAGGACTAGTTTGGGTTACAGTTGCACTCTTTTCAGCTCCTAAAAACCATGGCCTCTAGTTTTCACTCACAGTATACAATAGACTATAAGTCTTGTTACACTTTAGATAGTGCTGCTACCTTCACAACTTAACATAATCGTTTGATTTCAGCTGGTAATATTCAACTCAGGACTAGTTTGGGTTACAGTTGCACTCTTTTCAGCTCCTAAGATTTTATTGAGTTTTCTTTTTGAACGAGATTTGAAAGAAATGATGATCACCATGTTGGGTGTAAAGTTATAACAAGTCGACCCTAATATCCCTACTATTCAGCCTACACTTGTATCCTACTCTCCAAATACATTCCCTCTTTTTCCTTCCTATTTTTATGTCCCACCCTCCTCCTTCTCTGCCTCTTTTTCTCTCCCTTCTCCCTCTTTCTCCCTCTACCTCCTCTCATTCTCTCCCTCTACCTCCTCTCATTCTCTCCCTCTTCCTCCTCTCATTCTCTCCCTCTACCTCCTCTCATTCTCTCCCTCTACCTCCTCTCATTCTCTCCCTCTACCTCCTCTCATTCTCTCCCTCTACAAATACATTCCCTCTTTTTCCTTCCTATTTTTATGTCCCACCCTCCTCCTTCTCTGCCTCTTTTTCTCTCCCTTCTCCCTCTACCTCCTCTCATTCTCTCCCTCTTCCTCCTCTCATTCTCTCTCTTCTCCCTCTACCTCTATTTGAAAGAAATGATGATCACCATGTTAGGTGTAAAGTTATAACAAGTCGACCCTAATATCCCTACTATTCAGCCTACACTTGTATCTACTCTCCAAATATATTCCCTCTTTTTCCTTCCTATTTTTATGTCCCACCCTCCTCTTTCTCTGCCTCTTTTTCTCTCCCTTCTCCCTCTTCCTCCTCTCATTCTCTTCCTCTTCCTCCTCTCATTCTCTCTACAGTTGCACTCTTAAATTTTCAGCTCCTAAGATTTTATTGAGTTTTCTTTTTGAACGAGATTTGAAAGAAATGATGATCACCATGTTCGGTGTAAAGTTATAACAAGTCGACCCTAATATCCCTAATAGTCGACCCTATTTAGCCTACACTTGTATCTACTCTCCAAATATATTCCCTCTTTTTCCTTCCTATTTTTATGTCCCACCCTCCTCCTTCTCTGCCTCTTTTTCTCTCCCTTCTCCCTCTACCTCTTCTCATTCTCTCCCTCTTCCTCCTCTCATTCTCTCCCTCTTCCTCCTCTCATTCTCTCCCTCTTCCTTCTCTCATTCTCTTCCTCCTCTCATTCTCTCCCTCTTCCTCCTCTCATTCTCTCCCTTAACATTTGTCCTACTTCTCAGGAGGACTTGAAAGTTCCCATCCAGTCGACCAAGGTGCTCCGTCGGGTGCCTATCAAGTCCCGCCTAATTTACCTCAAGCTCCACCTAGTGTACCTGAAGCTCCGCCCAAATTACCTGAAGCTACGCCCAAACTATCTGAAGCCACGCCCCTTCTCTCTCAAGCTCCACCCCCTCACGCTACGAATGACTCCCGGCCCAGTGTTACGGACTCCGATCTTAACTATCTGAAGCCACGCCCCTTCTCTCTCAAGCTCCACCCCCTCACGCTACGAATGACTCCCGGCCCAGTGTTACGGACTCCGATCTAGACTTTGAACTGTACGACATTTTCGGCTACACGGGGCGAGGTAACCTGAACACACCCTCAAGGGGTTTGTTGATCGCACCCTATTTTGTTGTTTTAGGGCTAGGTCCCACTGCGACTAGAAATTCCGCGTCGACATTCTGGCCCGTGAATTCTAGAATTCACAACGATCTTGACTTTGAACTGTACGACATTTTCGGCTACACGGGGCGAGGTAACCTGAACACAGTCTCAAGGGGTTTGTTGATCGCACCCCATTTTGTTGTTTTAGGGCTAGGTCCCACTGCGACTAGAAATTCCGCGTCGACATTTACCGTCGTATGTATGAAAGCCAAAGTTAAACTTTAGTTTAACTTGAGACGAAAAATGTTGCCAATTTCATGTCATTTCTTGAAATAACTGGCTAGATTTCATGAAATTTGGCAAGATTTTCATTTCAAGTTAAACTAAAGTTCACGAAAAATGTTGCCAATTTCATGTCATTTCTTGAAATAACTGGCTAGATTTCATGAAATTTGGCAAGATTTTCATTTCAAGTTAAACAAACTAAAGTTTATCTTTAGACTTCATACATACGACGGTTAAACTTAATGTTGATCGTCTATCCCCCGGGGCCACGAAGTGACTTCAATTAAACTCTGTTTAAGTTTAACTCTCAGATTAAACAATCTGATTGATTGACAAGAGAGTTAAACTCAAACGGAGTTTAAACTCACTTTGAGGCCCCTGACTTATATCTAACTTTGTGTTGAACTGAATGTTGGCTTGTGGGCAAGTGTAGATAAAAAACGTACAAAAATTGGCGGAGGTGAAATTAAAGATCCCTCATTCTAGTGATATTGTGATTCTAGAATTCACGGGCCAGTCGATAGTGGTGTGGCCTAGCCCCAAGTTTTTCACGTTAAATAATCGAAACTAACCAAAAATGAACCCAGTCCTTTCGATTCTTGATCCGATTACCTCGTTCACGTACCACGAGTCTTTTTTCGGACTTCTGAAAAAGAGAAAATCAAAGTCCACTTATGACATATGGTCTTACCGTACTAAAACGCACGATTCTGTGGGTTTGTGACTCATGTATGAATCCAGTCCTTTCGATTCGTGATCCGATTACCTCGTTCACGCATCACAAGTCTTTTTTCGGACTTCTGAAAAGAGAAAATCAAAGTCCACTTATGACATATGGTCTTACCGTACTAAATCGCACGATTCTGTGGGTTTGTGACTCATGTCGTACTAAACATCTCTATAGACTGTTTTGTGATTATGTGCAAGCCGTACTAAAACACATCCTTTCGTCTCATTTCGTTAAAGGAGAGCACGACTTACTTAACAAACACTTCGGAGTGAGTTTCAGAAAGTAATTGAGATTGTAATAGAAATAGATGATGCATATGACCCAGGTGTTGATGAGCAACACTTAAAAATATAATAGAATATAAATAGACAGAGTGTAATAGAAGAAAGATTCAATAATGACCAAGGATTTTTTTGGTCGTAAGACAACATAGGCCCTTTTATTCGGTATACCTTGGTCGATAATTGATAATTATTTTGTTAACATAAGGTGTCCCCCAGCCAGACTAAGCTGGTCTACTCCCTGTTTAATATCCCCCAGGCAAACAGCGTTAGAGTTTCCCTCTATCAATTATCTTAAAAAAAGAAGAAGAATGAAACTAATATATTCTGTTTTACATCTCCCCCATACAGGACCGCAACACATTTCACAGGTTTGACAAATTCAACGCCAAGTATAACCCGATTGGAGAAAGTAGACTGCGTGAGGTATTCCTCAAGACTGACAACTACCTGGGCGGTACTTACTTTGCTAGGATTATCAAGGTAAGGGATCAGAGAGGAAAGAGTAAAACATGCAGACGAATAAGGCCCGTTACACATTGGAGGCACATATTTTTACCCACTTAAGAGCCATTTACTAAAGTTTTGCGGGGTTCGAACCCGGAACCTCCAGTGTGCAAGCCTAGTGTAATACCCATTCGACCAGAGTGGTTGTTATTCGAACATGGAGGTTTGCTTAAAGGCACTTTTCTGAGTAAGCTTTACAGCTCACTAAACTTCTTAGTATTTAGAAGAATAGAATAGAATATACCTTGTTTATCCTGCCACAATGAGACTGCAAAGTCCCTTTACCTCAGAAGTCTAAACAAGATCTCGTGTATTTTATGGGTAAAGTTTATACGTATTATGTAAATAGATATTTATTCCTTCATTCATTATGGTTTTCGCAGGAAGTGGCCGCAGATCTCGAGGAAAGTAAATACCAGAACGCGGAGCTGCGACTTTCCATCTACGGCAAATCAGAGGACGAATGGGATAAGCTGGCAACCTGGGCCATCGAGTCTAACGTGTACTCGAATAATATACGCTGGCTAATACAAATCCCCCGGCTGTACGATATATTCAAGAGTAACAAACTCATCAATAACTTCCAGGAGATATTGCAGAATATATTCAAACCCCTGTTTGAGGTAGGTATCAATGTGTAGGCGAGACGTTACTAATCCCAATTGAGTTTTTTTGAATTCCCATTTTGACGAAATTTCATTTTATCCTGTGGCGGAAGAATATCTAGAGATTTGCTGTGCTGTACAAATAAAACTCTTTTTCTCACCAATTTCCATTTGGTATCCCCCCTCAAAATGACAAGCACCAAGAGTTTGATGTTTGAATATAAACATTGTTTTTGTCCCCATCGCAAGAAAAACGCCATCTCCGTAACAGTCCGAGTTTTCTACTAAAATGTATCTGGTAGTTTTGTCAATTGATTTTGAGCGAGACATTTAAAATTGACAGGAATTTTTATATAGATTGTGCAAGTTTTTGTTAAAGCTTGGCTCTCTTTTCGTTTTCCCATTATGTATTTCGTTGAAATTTCGTTTTCCTACTACAGGATGGGTGTTTCCTGTGGTCGCATGGAATACAGTATGCTGAGTACACCAAAAGCATCATAAAATGTAAACAATTAATGCTGGGTTCTGTAGCAACTTCGGGTTAACGAATTCTTTCGAGTTGTGTTGAAGAGTTGAACGTTCTACACAAAATTGCATGGCATAGCGCTGTGTGTTCGAAAATGGAGTCCTTTTGGAACTAAGAGCGAATCTGGGGTTCAGAATGGTCTAGAACAGGGTTGTCCAACCCGCGGCCCGTGAACTCATTTCTGCAGCCCGCGAAAGCCCGTGTAGAATGCTGTTTCCTGTGGTCGCATGGAATACAGTATGCTGAGTACACCAAAAGCATCATAAAATGTAAACAATTAATGCTGGGTTCTGTAGCAAATTCGGGTTGACGAATTCTTTCGAGTTGTGTTGAAGAGTTGAACGTTCTACACAAAATTGCATGGCATAGCGCTGTGTGTTCGAAAATAGAGTCCTTTTGGAACTAAGAGCGAATATGGGGTTCAGAATTGTCTAGAAGCTCTAGAACCCAGGATAAATGTTGTTGTTGTTGTTTACTAATGCAAAGGAATTGATCATTAGGTCATTTTCCTACGAGCGCCTTAGTATTTACCTACAATATCATTACCGGCTTCCACGACAGGGCAAAGTTACTTGGTATGAGTGAGAAGTGAAATTAAAAATGTTGGTGTATATTTGGGGGGAAAAAACAATAATTTGGCCTTATTCTATCGTTGTTGTGGTAGCGGCCTCAGCTGTAGCCGAATGGTGATGGCACAATAAAGAAAAGATCTCTTTTATTCTGCCATACACGGGGGTGATGGTCTCTAGTCATGTTTAATTGGCTCGTCCTGGACCGCAGTCAACCATTGTGAGGACTTGTGCTTGTTCTTTAAAATTCTATTGTTTCTTCCCGTGGTTTACAGACCATCCCGTGCACCCTCCAGAAAGTCAGGATGACCCATGGGACTTACCAGATTTGGTCTCTTGTCTCTTGTGGCCCTCGGGTGCGCAAAGGTTGGACAACCCTGGTCTAGAAGCTCTAGAACCCAGCATGAATGTTGTTGTTTACTAATGCAAAGGAATTGATCATTAGGTCATTTTCCTACGAGCGCCTCAGTATTTACCTACAATATCATTACTGGCTTTCCATGACAGGGCAAAGTTACTTGGTATGAGTGAGAAGTGAAATAAAAAATGTCGGTATCTATTTGAAAACAAACAATAATTCGGCCTTATTCTATCGTTGTTGTTGTTGTTGTAGCGGCTTCAGCTGTAGCCGAATGGTGATGGCAGAGTAAAGAAAAGATCTCTTTTTTATTCTGCCATACACCGGGGTGATGGTCTCTAGTCATGTTTAATTGGCTCGTCCTGGACCGCAGTCAACCATCGTGAGGACTTGTGCTTGGTCTTTAAAATTCTATTGTTTCTTCCCGTGGTTTACAGACCATCCCGTGCACCCTCCAGAAAGTCAGGATGACCCGTGGGACTTACCAGACAGAAAGACAGGAACGCAAACGCAAATTTTAATCAACTGTAAGGCCCGCGACACCCATTTCGACCGTCTGAGTCATCTAGGTCCATCAGACGATCTGATCTGAGCGTGAGAAAAGGCATAAGAGATGGGGAACCCCCATGGCAACCCTCCCTGAAAAGATCGATTTTCGGCACTATCGATCCCTGGAAATTATCCCCTGCCATTTGAACCTGTTAATAATTTGGATATAGTTTTACCACAATTCAGGAGGGAGACGAGAGGGCGCTATGGGTGTTCTCAAATGTTTCGCAGCATATTAGATTCCTCATCAGACAAGAGACATATTACTCCACCACCGTGAAGAAGGAAGAGGTGGAGGAGGATAAGAAGCTAGGTGGAAGAGAAGGGGAAGCTCTGTGGAGAAAGCAAGCGAAGAGTTTTGCATTGTTGTCATGTGTGTCAGACGTGTGACATCCGACAGGAACATATTGCCACGAGCACTCTGAAGTTGTCACTGGGGCTGGGGGAAACCGATCAGAAGTGGAACGAAACCTTGTGAGAAATGAGATACTAAGTTACGGGTGGCAACCGTGTAAGGAATAAGAGAAAATTTCTCTGGCCATCCAAAGGGACAATTGCATCAGGAGCACGTTGCCCTCCGAAACATGTTGGACCAAGTCTTTTATTTGTTAAATAAAATCCAGACTTCCAGAGTCCAGACCATAATATATGTTCTAAGGAATAAGTACTCGTAAGTTACTAAATATCGGTGACGTAGTAGTCAAGACGCTCGCCTGGTAAACAGGAAGGCATGGGCTCAATCCCAGCAGCATGGAATTGTATCCTATTTTCTTTGAGAATTTGACCACATAATAATAGAGCTCGAAGGGTTAGGTGGTAGAGAACGCCGTGGGCGTTAACCTCGCCTAGTGGTTACCTTCCACTCAAGAGTCCATTATTATTATTATTATTAAGACTTATCTTCTATTCTAACATGTTTCCCCCTTCATTCCCAGGTGGACACTCACATTCACGCGGCCTCCTGTATGAATCAGAAGCATTTGCTTCGCTTCATCAAGAAGACACTGAAGAATCACACGGATGAAGTGGTCACTAAGGACAGAACAGGACAAACCATGACACTGAGACAAGTGTTCCAATCTATGAACCTTACCTCGTATGATTTGACAGTGGACATGTTGGATGTACATGCCGTGAGTATACTAAATAGATAAGGTGTCCCCCAGCCAGACTAAGCTGGTCTACTCCCTGTTTAATATCCCCCAGGCAAACAGCGTTAGAGTTTCCCTCTATCAATTACCTTAAAAAAGAAGAAGAGTGAAACTAATATATTCTGTTTTACATCTCCCCCATACAGGACCGCAACACATTTCATAGGTTTGACAAATTCAACGCCAAGTATAACCCGATTGGAGAAAGTAGACTGCGTGAGGTATTCCTCAAGACTGACAACTACCTGGGCGGTACTTACTTTGCTAGGATTATCAAGGTAAGTTAAAAAAAAGGAATTTTAATTGTGTTAAGCATATTTAAATGCTTGTCACAAACATCGTTCCCCGATTATTTCACCTAGATAAATTTCATGACATGACTTGGACTCGAACCACCAACCTCCAGATCCAAAGTCCAACGCGTTAACAACTGCACCACTGAGGTTGGTTTATCAAGGTAAGTTACCAGATAGGAAAAGTAAAACACACCATTATATCTACCATTTGCTATGTATTTCATTAATAAATGTAGGCAAAATTTTGCCAATATCAGCCCTAGGATGTGCCCCTTTATTATTATTATTTATTTATAGCGACTACAGCAGTGCCACATCGAGATTTCTACAATATTCGCAAAGTAAGCTAAAAGAAACATACTTTCCTTAAGGTGTGTCCAAACATAGTCGACCGGCCGTCGATCGAGGTGAAATTATGTTGTGGAGGCAGTGTGGACGGCCGGTCGACCATGTGTGGACACGCCTTAAGGTATAATCTAAAAAGAGAAAAGAAATAAAAAGCTCAAGACCTGCCTCGGTGGTGTATTGATCAAGACGCTCGCCTGGTAAACAGGAGGACGTGGGTTCGATCCCAGCCGAGGCATGGGATTTTATCCTCATTTATTTTTTGAGACATTGACCACATAATAGTAGAGCTCGAAGGGTTAGGTGGTAGAGAACGCCGTGGGCGTTAACCTCGCCTAGTGGTTACCTTCCACTCAAGAGTCCATTATTATTATTATTATTAAGACTTATCTTCTATTCTAACATGTTTCCCCCTTCACCTCGCCTAGTGGTTACCTTCCACTCAAGAGTCCATTATTATTATTATTATTAAGACTTATCTTCTATTCTAACATGTTTCCCCCTTCATTCCCAGGTGGACACTCACATTCACGCGGCCTCCTGTATGAATCAGAAGCATTTGCTTCGCTTCATCAAGAAGACACTGAAGAATCACACGGATGAAGTGGTCACTAAGGACAGAACAGGACAAACCATGACACTGAGACAAGTGTTCCAATCTATGAACCTTACCTCGTATGATTTGACAGTGGACATGTTGGATGTACATGCCGTGAGTATACTAAACAGATAAGGTTCGTTCTTGGAACGGCTAGCTTTCTCCTATCCTGTCCTTCTTCGACTTCAGGACATCTTAATCCTGAAACATATCTTAATGCTGAATGTGGATTACTTTTCCAAATCAGATAAGGTCCGTTCTCGGAACGGCTGGCTTTCTCCTATCCTGTCCTTTTCTCTTCGGGATGATAAGAACTCACTCCGTTGTTAGAGTTTCCCTCTATCTTTTTTCCTTTTCTTCGCCTTTTCCCGTGTACAGACGGGGTCGGCGTTTTTCGTCAGCCTCTCAATCAGCTCTAACTAGGGTGATTGCTTTGGGCTGACATTTGGTTTTGGCTACCAATTTAACGAGTATATGCCCTTCGCACTCAACCTTAGCTAGTTCTTCAGCAAGGGAAATTTAGGCTGGGATACTCCTTGTTAATGTCCCCCAGCCAGAAAGCGTTAGAGTTTCCTTCTATCAATTATCTTAAAAAAAGAAGAAGAATGAAACCATTAAATTCTGTTTTACATCTCCCCCATACAGGACCGTAACACATTTCACAGGTTTGACAAATTCAACGCCAAGTATAACCCGATTGGAGAAAGTAGACTGCGTGAGGTATTCCTCAAGACTGACAACTACCTGGGCGGTACTTACTTTGCTAGGATTATCAAGGTAAGTTACCAGATAGGAAAGAGTAAGACATGCAGACGAATAAGGCCCGTTACACATTGGAGGCACATATTTTTACCCACTTAAAAGCCATTTACTAAACTTTTCCGGGTATCGAACCCGGGACCTCCGGTGTCAAGCCTAGTGTAATACCCATTCGACCAGAGTGGTTGTTATTCGAACATGGAGGTTTGCTTAAAGGCACTTTTCTGAGTAAGCTTTACAGCTCACTAAACTTCTTAGTATTTAGAAGAATAGAATATACCTTGTTTATACTGCCCGAATGAGACTGCAAAGTCCCTTTACCCCAGCAGTCTTGTCTAAACAAGGTCTTATATATTTCACAGGTAAAGTTTATACGTATTATGTAAACAGATATTTATTCCTTCATTCATTATGGTTTTCGCAGGAAGTTGCCGCAGATCTCGAGGAAAGTAAATACCAGAACGCGGAGCTGCGACTTTCCATCTACGGCAAATCGGAGGACGAATGGGATAAGCTGGCAACCTGGGCCATCGAGTCTAACGTGTACTCGAATAATATACGCTGGCTAATACAAATCCCCCGGCTGTACGATATATTCAAGAGTAACAAACTCATCAATAACTTCCAGGAGATATTGCAGAATATATTCAAACCCCTGTTTGAGGTAGGTATCAATGTGTAGGCGAGACGTTACTAATCCCAATTGAGTTTTTTGAATTTCCATTTTGACGAAATTTCATTTTATCCTGTGGCGGAAGAATATCTAGAGATTTGCTGTGCTGTACAAATAAAACTGGCATGGCAGTTTATTTCTTTTTTCTAGTAGTGTACCTACTCGATTATCGCTTTTTTTATGAAAATAAATTAAATTGATCTCTAGTTTTCTCACTTTTACGCATTTAGTTCACATTTTTTTTTAAATCTTATTTAGTCTATAGTTTACACTTTTTCTCACCAATTTCCATTTGGTATCCCCCCCCAGGTAACGAATGACTCCAGCTCACATCCGCACCTCCACAAATTCCTCCAGTATGTGATCGGGTTCGATTCGGTGGACGACGAAAGCAAACCGGAGAACCCCTTGTTTGACGCAGACGTCCTGACGCCCCCCCAGTGGAACCTCGAGGAGAACCCCTGCTACGCGTACTACCAATACTACACCTACGCCAATCTGACCGTACTCAACCAGTCGACGGGCCGTCGATCGAGGTGAAATTATGTTGTGGAGGCAGTGTGGACGGCCGGTCGACCATGTGTGGACACGCCTTAAGGTATAATCTAAAAAGAGAAGAAAAATAAAAAGCTCAAGACCTGCCTCGGTGGTGTATTGATCAAGACGCTCGCCTGGTAAACAGGAGGACGTGGGTTCGATCCCAGCCGAGGCATGGAATTTTATCCTCATTTATTTGAGACTTTGACCACATAATAGTAGAGCTCGAAGGGTTAGGTGGTAGAGAACGCCGTGGGCGTTAACCTCGCCTAGTGGTTACCTTCCACTCAAGAGTCCATTATTATTATTAAGACTTATCTTCTATTCTAACATGTTTCCCCCTTCATATTTAAAACTCCTGGCCAGACGGCCTATGACGGTAGCAAGTTGAATCGATTTCCAACGGATCACTGAAGTTAAGTAACGTTTTGCGTAGAAACAACATTTATTGCTGCTGGCTTTTTCAGGGTGCCATTCCGAAGACCCTTATCTGTTTAGAATAAAATCTATCCCAGACGGGAAACGAACCTGCAACCTGGCGCTTACAAGGCAGACGCCCTAACCTCCAAGTTTCCGAATGCCCAAGACATCTGTAAAGCGTGTTGCATTCTCCAATAGTTTTAAGGCAGTAACAAAAGTTGGACATAGCATATTGCTTTTTCTGACCGTAATTTTAAGGCGCTTTTTTAAAAATATTTTTTCGCGGGAATCTTTCAAAATCAAATAAATTTTATGATTTTCAGATGATCACGAAATCACGATCAGTGATCAGAATCAGAGATTCATGTCGTAGAATTCTAGATTGTTTGACTTTTAATTAATTACTTTGTGTTTTCCCCTCAGGAATCGCCATGTCTCCGTTAAGTAACAACTCTCTATTCCTCAACTATCACAGAAATCCTCTACCGGAATATTTAGCACGAGGTCTAGTGGTCAGTTTGTCCACAGATGACCCTCTCCAGTTCCACTTCACCAAGGTAAGTTTCTTAACCTAAAGTGCTGGGGGTTCGAATCTCTACGGATTTTTTTTTCTTCAAATTATTCACTTGATCTTAAGGGTTACAAATTATTCTAAAAAAAAAGAAGATATTTGCAACCAAGGGCCGTCCCCTGTGGTTCAAATCTCAACAGCGAAATAAAATTAATCGAGTCAGAGGATTTTCACCTGTAAAATTAAAACTTAAACGAATTAAGTCCTCTTTATTTTTATTCTTTCCTTTATTTAAAGTGTTTTAACTGTACGGACAGAAGGTCGTTCGCGCCCTCTTTATTAAAACTATTTACAGTCTTTTAAATTAATGAATTCTTTATTATGGCTAAGGGTTTTCAAATAGGAAAACTACCAGCCTGAAATTCCCCTTGCTAAAGAAATAGCAAAGGTTGAGTGCGAAGGTCATTCGTTCGTAGAATTTTGTAGCTCAAAAGCAATCACCCTAGGGCTGATTGAGAGGCTGGCGAAAAACGCCGACCCCGTCTGCACACGGGAAAAGGCGAAGAAGAAGAAGAAGAAGAAGAATAATAATAATTAATGGTTTATGATTTATTTCCTGAAAATTATTATTATTATTTTTAGTATAAACAGTGCTTTATTTTATTTTGAACAGTAGGAACAATATTACAATAGTGATACAATAAAATTAACATTTATTAAAGTGTACCTGAAAATTATAATTTTTCTGTTCTATCTCTCCCTACGCAGGAACCTCTGATGGAGGAGTACAGCATTGCGGCGCAGGTATGGAAGCTGAGTTCCTGTGATATGTGTGAACTGGCTAGGAATAGTGTTCTAATGAGTGGATTTCCTCATGGAGTGAGTATAACATTATTTGTCTTTTTTTTTATCGAGGTTTAAGGTCAATGAATGACTAATTTATTGCTCGCCTGCCTTGTAAGTACTAGGTTGCAGGTTGGGACTTACCAGACGTCCCTAACGCAGGTCACGTGTTCGAGTTCTACAACGGAGTCTATCATGTGTACAAGAACCAGGAGGCTTTGGCCAAAGGAGAAGCTATGAATTTCCCCTATCCAGATCTGGCGGAGTTTGTCACCAATATGCACCGCCTCTGTGCCATGATTGCTGATGGACCTCTGTGAGTACTCTGAACATACTTGGACTTTTGGATAAGGGGGATTTTTTTCGATTCCTGCCTGGGGCGGATTTCACTGTAAAGAGATAAGGTTCGTTCTCGGAACGGCTGGCTTTCTCCTATCCTGACTTCATTCTCTCTTTGCTTTCGGGACGATAAGACGATAAGAAAATTTGAGCGATGTTATTTGTGGCACTATTAAACTGCTGTTAGTATAATTGAACAACTTGTTCTAAGCTGACAGTCTAAATAAAGCACTACTTATATTTACACACTATTTCAGATGAAGCAGTATTGGCTGGGTCCAAACTACACCAAGGAAGGTGTAGCGGGCAACGACATCACAAGATGAAGCAGTATTGGCTGGGTCCAAACTACACCAAGGAAGGTGTAGCGGGCAACGACATCACACGAACCAATGTGCCAGACATTCGAGTTGCATTCCGATCCGAAACCATGATAGAAGAATTGAGCAACATATTCCGTGTGTTCAAGGGAAATGTGGACTGGAAAGTGTAAATAATAAATAATACGAGTAGACTCTTCAGTGGAAGGTGACCACTAGGTCAGGTTAACGACGCGGGCGTTCTCTACCACCTAACCCTTAGAGCTCCATTATTATGTGGTCAAATTCTCAAATAAATGCCATATACCTATTATATTCCTTATTTCTATAGGCTTTCTTCAGTCTAACAAGTTTCTCTTCGTGTGAGCTTTTCCACCCAACCTGGTGTGTTAAAACTGTATTTTAAGGTCAAATTTTGTGAATTTAATTACCCTTTACGGATAGAATTTTGGGGAAAATATGTATTAATTTTAAGTCTTTCTATAAAACCCAGTTCCATAACGTATAAAAATTTTGTCTTTCTAAAAAAGTTTAAAACCTATTTATATGAAAACTATAAACTATACCCATTAGAAACATCGAAAAAATAAATCTGTCTATTGCCTATGCATAAAGCTTGAATTATGAATTTTATATTATAGTTTTATATGTGTTGTGAAAATTTATATTTTTTTATAAGATCAGTTTTTACCTTCCGGTCTGGTTAAGGTGTAGGTATGTATTTTCACAGACATAAAAACCATGCTTCTTTTATAGTATTTATATTTGAATATTTACCTGATCCAAAGTAGACCTACAAAATATTTTCTAGATTATATTTCTTCAATTTATAATATTAAGTTAAATAAAAAAAAAAAAAATATATTTACATTTGTACAGTAAACATTTTTGGTGTAGTTGAAAATCTTTCTCTGGAGTGTGCAAAAACAGGACTTATCCAAAGGAGGTACTTATACAGATTCCGTGGTAAAATGAGAGGTTAAATTTAAAACTCCTGGCCAGACGGCCTATGACGGTAGCAAGTTGAATCGATTTCCAACGGATCACTGACGTTAAGTAATGTTTTGCGTAACTGATCTGGAAGGTTGTCCGTTAGAAACAACATTTATTGCTGCTGGCTTTTTCAGGGTGCCATTCCGAAGAACCTTATCTGTTTAGAATAAAATCCATCCCGGACGGGAAACGAACTCGCAACCTGGCGCTTACAAGGCAGACGCCCTACCCTCCTAAAGTTTCCGAATGCCCAAGACATCTGTAAAGCGTGTTGCATTCTCCAATAGTTTCAAGGCAGTAACAAAAGTTGGACATAGCATATTGCATTTTTGACCGTAATTTCAAGGCGCTTTTTTAAAAATATTTTTTCGCGGGAATTTTTCAAAATCAAATAAATTTTATGATTTTCAGATCAGCTGATCAGCAGTGGAAAAGTTTTGAGCGGTTTTTCCACAGGTTTTCCCTGATTATTCTTTTCTTATCAATAGATTTATATTTAGTTGACGTTTTAGTAGAGAGTACCTATTTAGTTGATGTAACAAATGGAAAGAAGTTCCCTAGTTCCTTCTACTGAATAATTTGGGTAAGTACCTATTCCACCATTAACCATTACCTTCTTCAATAATTTTTCAACAAAAGTCTATTTGGAATAGCTGGCAGCATACCTGGCAACACTTGGTGAATTGGTCCCCAGTTGAATGAGATTTGTCTCCACTTGTACAGCATTTTACCCATTGACATTATTTGCTAGGTAGTAAGATTAGTAATCACACTCTGAAAAAAAAAAAAAAAAATATATTTACATTTGTACAGTAAACATTTTTGGTGTAGTTGAAAATCTTTCTCTGGAGTGTGCAAAAACAGGACTTATCCAAAGGAGGTACTTATACAGATTCCGTGGTAAAATGAGAGGTTAAATTTAAAACTCCTGGCCAGACGGCCTATGACGGTAGCAAGTTGAATCGATTTCCAACGGATCACTGACGTTAAGTAATGTTTTGCGTAACTGATCTGGAAGGTTGTCCGTTAGAAACAACATTTATTGCTGCTGGCTTTTTCAGGGTGCCATTCCGAAGAACCTTATCTGTTTAGAATAAAATCCATCCCGGACGGGAAACGAACTCGCAACCTGGCGCTTACAAGGCAGACGCCCTACCCTCCTAAAGTTTCCGAATGCCCAAGACATCTGTAAAGCGTGTTGCATTCTCCAATAGTTTCAAGGCAGTAACAAAAGTTGGACATAGCATATTGCATTTTTGACCGTAATTTCAAGGCGCTTTTTTAAAAATATTTTTTCGCGGGAATTTTTCAAAATCAAATAAATTTTATGATTTTCAGATCAGCTGATCAGCAGTGGAAAAGTAAAATAATCCACTCTTAAATATGTTAAATAGGTAATAAAAAAGTTGTGACTGATTAAAGAAAAAAATGCTTAAATGTTGGGCAATCTATCCCCCACTTACGGTAGCGGTCACATTATGATTTTCAGATCAGCAGTGGAAAAGTTTTGAGCGGTTTTTCCACAGGTTTTCCCTGATCATTCTTTTCTTATCAATAGATTTATATTTAGTTGACGTTTTAGTTTTAGTAGAGAGTACCTATTTAGTTGATGTAACAAATGGAAAGAAGTTCCCTAGTTCCTTCTACTGAATAATTTGGGTAAGTACCTATTCCACCATTAACCATTACCTTCTTCAATAATTTTTCAACAAAAGTCTATTTGGAATAGCTGGCAGCATACCTGGCAACACTAGGTACTTACCCAAATTATTCAGTAGAAGGAACTAGGGAACTTCTTTCCATTTGTTACATCAACTAAATAGGTACTCTCTACTAAAACGTCAACTAAATATAAATCTATTGATAAGAAAAGAATAATCAGGGAAAACCTGTGGAAAAACCGCTCAAAAGCTCAAAACTTTTCCAATTTCCACTGCTGATCTCATGATCTGAAAAACTTTCTAATTCATTATTATTAGAAAAAAGTTACCGGAAACGAGATATTATCAAAACCCCGTTTCTGGCCGCCATTTTGATAAAAAGGCCGCCATTTTGTTTGTGTGCATGATTTTTGGTGTCACCCCTTCTTAAAAGTTTCATATTATCCCAATGAAGGTCCATACCAAATTTGGTGCTTTCCTGAATAAATGCAGCTTTTGGCCAAAATTGTGACGTTAGGCCACCCACTAGGGACATTAATTGTTATTTATTCACAGTTTTTTTGAAGCTCATGAATAAAATTTAAAAATAAATGTTCACATGGATTTGATTTCAGGTCATAGCAGTTCACCAAAGTCTCTTGTATGATAGAAGCAAACCTATTGATCCTAAGCTATTCCTGAGTGAATTGAAAGAGAAGATGAAACGTGTGGAACAAAATAATGATGACGAGTAAGTTAAACATGTTCTTCAAACAATAAATGTAGGGACACGTTTGGTACAGCAGCAATGGTCCTTGGTTCAATTCTTGAAACTGGCAAAATATTTGCTAGTGTTGAGTGCACCCAGAAATATCCAGATGGTCACACGTACAGTGAATTCGTGCATTCAATCTGCTTTTGCTGTTGGCTAATTTTGCCACCAACCTCAGTAGTGTGGTCAGTGGTCATATTAGTTACCTAATGCTACAGATCTGGAGGTTGTTGGTTCAAGTCCAAGTCAAGTCATTAAATTTACCAAGGTGTATTGTGACAAGCATTATTCTTAACATGTTTAAAATAGCTTTTTTTTCTTTACTTTCTATTACTACAGTTATAGCGAAACTATGCTAGTAATAAGAAAGTATTGTTTCAATTAAATCTTGCTCTTTTAGAAGTAGAAACTATTTTTGACTGACTCTCACATGTTGATTTTCAGTGTTGAAGATACATATGTGGACAAGCTGGATGTGATAGAGAAGCTGTTAGAAGATAAGAACACTAAAAGCAGGGACGTACTGAAATGTCTTGGTAATGGAATAGCTGCCTACGAGTCTGTACCTACCGCTTTGTATGTGTTCCTACGTGCACAACAACCCATACCGGACTTAAAGGTAAGTTCCAGATGGTCACACGTACAGTGAATTCGTGCATTCAATCTGCTTTTGCTGTTGGCTAATTTTGCCACCAACCTCAGTAGTGTGGTCATATTAGTTACCTAATGTGTTGACCTACAGATCTGGAGGTTGTTGGTTCAAGTCCAAGTCAAGTCATTAAATTTACCAAGGTGTATTGTGACAAGCATTATTCTTAACATGTTTAAAATAGCTTTTTTTTCTTTACTTTCTATTACTACAGTTATAGCGAAACTATGCTAGTAATAAGAAAGTATTGTTTCAATTAAATCTTGCTCTTTTAGAAGTAGAAACTATTTTTGACTGACTCTCACATGTTGATTTTCAGTGTTGAAGATACTTATGTGGACAAGCTGGATGTGATAGAGAAGCTGTTAGAAGATAAGAACACTAAAAGCAGGGACGTACTGAAATGTCTTGGTAATGGAATAGCTGCCTACGAGTCTGTACCTACCGCTTTGTATGTGTTCCTACGTGCACAACAACCCATACCGGACTTAAAGGTAAGTTAAAAGTCGAGTCTATTTTGTGGGTACTTTTTTTCCAGAGGTTTGATACGGGGAACTGTAACTGCTAGGGTCTTATCGTCCCGAAATCGAAGAGAGAAGGATGACGGAATTGGAGAAAGCCAGCCGTTCCGAGAATCCGAGAAAGAACCTTATCTCTTCAGGATAAAATCCACCCCGACCGGGAATCGAACCCGCGGCCTAGCGCTTACCCAGACAGACGCGCTACCTTCTAAGTTAACTAGGCTGGCAAAGTCTACCTCTGTGGCTGAGTGGTCAACAGCACTGACTCTCAATCTGGAGGTGCTGGGTTCGAATCCCGGTTGGGGCAGACATTTTCTGGCCAAACTTTTCCGTTCCTGGATAGGCGTGGATGTAAAAGAACGTGCCTTGAAGCTGGCAAAGAAGAACTTGTAAAATCATTGTAATAATAAAATTGTAGGTACTGAAATGCAAAGAAGTTGGTTTCTGGAACGCATTCCCAGTGGAACAAACCATGTATAACCCAATCCCGTTTTCTCCCTCTTTGTTGCAGACCGACAACCCCGTGACTCGAGCCATCCAGTATGCCATCACCCTAGGAGGAGACACAGATACAATAGCCACCATGGCCGGCGCTATAGCAGGTGCTTACCACGGCCGTGCTAGCATAGAAGATGGCCTTCTATCAGTAGTGGAATCAGTGGAGTATATTGAAAACCTGGCCGAGAGGTTGTACGATAATGTGGAGGCTTCAGGGTAAAACATAGCCCATGGCCGGAGCTATAGCAGGTGCTTAACACGGCCGTGCTAGCATAGAAGATGGCCTCCTGTCAGTAGTGGAATCAGTGGAGTATATTGAAAACCTGGCCGAGAGGTTGTACGATAATGTGGAGGCTTCAGGGTAAAACATAGCCCATGGCCGGAGCTATAGCAGGTGCTTAATACGGCCGTGCTAGCATAGATTCGTAGAAGCTTAACCCCATCCTTTAGGGATTTCTAGCCCCTACAGGTAAGCCTCAGATTGGGCTTTTTGTGTATGGGCTTTAGGGTAAATCCTGAATTACCTCGGTGGCTGAGCGGTTTAGGGAAGTCGAAACCCGGAGGTGCTGGGTTCGAATCCCTTGAGTGGAAATTTTATGATTAAACATTTCCGTTACGCATGGTGAGGGAATGTGCCTTGAAGTGATGCGGTTCCGTATATTAGAAAAGAAGGTAAAAGGTCCACGCACATTTGTCCGTCATGTCTACGTTCCATCACGAATAAGTGTGCGTGGACTTTTAACCATGGCTAGGTCAGCATGGAAAAACAGTGTTGGAACCTGGAGAAGTACCTAACCAGAGATTGTAAGATTGAATGAAATTCAAGCAATAGCACGTTAAATGCATCAGTTCCCATCGGATCACTAAAGTTAAGCAACGTTGCGCGTGGTTGGTATTTGGACGAGTGGCCGTCTAAGAAAACACGGGTGATACTCACAAATAACAACGAGCTCTTACTGGACAGTAGGTCGGTTGGTTCATGTGAAAAATGTCACGAAAAACGAAATAAGGAGTCAACCTAAAAAAGTGCCTTAAAAAAAAAAACAAAACTTTTTTTTAATGTACATCGGCAAAAAAATTGGATTGTTGTAAAATAAAATAAAGGGAAGAGAAAATTTAAGGGGGAAAAAAGTTCAGAAAAAATTTGCGAGAGCTTTTTTCAAGCTCCCCAGACTGTCCAGAAACAAGGTCCCCCGAATATGCACTCCTGTCAAAGTTCGTTGCATCGTTTACAAAGTTCTAATTTCGTAGCATCGTGTTTAAAGCTCCGTTCATAGCATCGTACACAAAGGTCAAAGTTCTGAGCATAAAAAATTGGATTGTTGTAAAATAAAATAAAGGGAAGAGAAAATTTAAGGGGGAAAAAAGTTCAGAAAAAATTTGCGAGAGCTTTTTTTCAACCTCCCCAGACTGTCCAGAAACAAGGTCCCCCGGATATGCACTCCTGTCAAAGTTCGTTGCATCGTTTACAAAGTTCTTATTTCGTAGCATCGTGTTTAAAGCTCCGTTCATAGCATCGTACACAAAGCTCAAAGTTCTGAGCATGCGTAGGAGAAATTTCCCCCACTATGACTTGACTCCTCCTCTTTCTGAACTTTTCACTTTGGTGATAAAGATAGGCACTTTGGGAGGGCATAAGGGTGGGGACCTTGCTTCTCGACAGTCTGGGTAGCTTGAAAAAACCTCTCGCAATTTTTTTCTTGATTTTTTCCACATTTATCTTTTATTTTAAATGTTCTATTATTTATTTCTTCGTATTTATTTAATTTATTAGCTTTTTACTTTTCTTTTCATTTTCTCTTCTTTTCCATTTTATTATTACTTATTTTATGTTACTACGTATTTCCAATTCATATATTATTCAGTCTGCACTAAAAAAAGACAATAAAATTCCATTATATTTTTCTTACAAAAATAAGTTAACATAAAAATGTTGCGCTTTATTTTGGAGTATGATTTTCACGGAACATTTAAATTATAAAGTTCGAGATTCACCAGTTCAAACAAATCTTGAGTTTTTTTTTCAAGAGGTTGGCAACACTTGGTGAATTGGTCCCCAGTTGAATGAGATTTGTCTCCACTTGTACAGCATTTTACCCATTGACATTATTTGCTAGGTAGTAAGATTAGTAATCACACTCTGTCTCATCAGTGGAAGTTTAGTGGGTACTGCTGGCAACACTTGGTGAATTGGTCCCCAGTTGAATGAGATTTGTCTCCACTTGTACAGCATTTTACCCATTGACATTATTTGCTAGGTAATAAGATTAGTAATCACACTCTGTCTCATCAGTGGAAGTTTAGTGGGTACTGTAAAGTCATAGAACTTGAACCTCTAGTTGTGTTTTACATTCCAATGCCTCTGTCCATAGTTTTTGTCATTTTGTGTGCCATTTTCATTTCTTTCAGCCCATCCAATGCCTCTAAGACTGTCCATAGTTTTTGTCATTTTGTGTGCCATTTTCATTTCTTTCAGCCCAAAGTTAACATAAAAATGTTGCGCTTTATTTTGGAGTATGATTTTCACGGAACATTTAAATTATAAAGTTCGAGATTCACCAGTTCAAATAAATCTCGAGTTTTTTTTCAAGAGGTTTGTACATTCCAATGCCTCTAAGACTGTCCATAGTTTTTGTCATTTTGTGTGCCATTTTCATTTCTTTCAGCCCATTTTTTAGTGAAAACCGCCAATGCCTCTAAGACTGTCCATAGTTTTTGTCATTTTGTGTGCCATTTTCATTTCTTTCAGCCCATTTTTTAGTGAAAACCAGCAGTAAAAATGAGTGATGATACAAGTTGTAAATCTAAAGAGTCAACTGTAGCTATCAGTGTGGATTATTTCAAAGGATGTCTTCTGGGAGCTTTGCTTGGTGATTGTATAGGAGGTGTGTTTGAAGGACGAGAGGATGTGTCAATTGGACATTTTCAAATGTTTTTCCTCAATCTGACTGATGAAGATTTCCGGGAAGAATTTGATATGGGTAAGGAACTACCTAGACTGTTAGTGTAGGCCTGAAAAGTCCATTAAAATAAAAATAATAATAAATCTACCTAATGTTTTGAAGTTAGCTGAAGTTTTACCAAAAGCATAAACAGTGCAGTGTGAAACTTCCTTTTGTAGATCCCTAATGCTTTATTGTGTTTTTATTATTTCAAAATCCGCCCCGGGCGGGAATCGAACCCGCGGCCTAGCGCTTACAAGGCAGACGCACTACCAACTAAGCTAACTAGGCTGGCATCTTCAGTTTTAAGATCGTAGCCAGCGATTGGAGTTTTCTCAAGAGGAAAATACTTATTCAAACAAATGATACCAGATGAAATGGTTAGTCCACTTCGAGTGGTTAAAAGCACTGACCCGGAGGTGCTGGGTTCGAATCCCAATGACTATAATTGAACGAATGAGTCCCAATGTTTTAACTAGACGCGACGATTGTGCATTTAGTCTTCATTTGTTTCACCATAATTCTCGAACGGTTTGTCCGATTTTCGTAAAATGTACCGAAAATGTTTCGTGCATTTAGTCTTCATTTGTTTCACCATAATTCTCGAACGGTTTGTCCGATTTTCGTAAAATGTACCGAAAATGTTTCGACACACACACAAGGAAAATGGCTCAATATATTCCGATCCCAATGAAGCTTTTGGGAGCCCCGTAGGACGCTTTTTATTTGTTTCGTCATAGCTTCTAGACATTATATTACAACATCAGAAATTATCAAGTACCAAGGGATTATAGTTCACTTTTTTTTACTTTCCTTATCCTATATTCTATTGGAAGGAAAGTAATGTCCTTAGAATCCTATCTCACCCTTTTTCTTTTCTTTTATAATCTTGACAGCAAAATCATATTCCTTTGCAATTTAATCCCATAGCACTTAAATTCCATTTCATGGAAAGTTTTTGTAATAACTTCATTCCTATTCCATCTCCATTCTGTATTGTTTCTTGTAGTTTTTTTTGCACTCCCATGTTAGGCTTACCTTACCTTCCGCCCATGTATCTTGTGAAATGCTCAAGGGCTTCCTTTAATATCTTCTTTGCGTTCTTCTCATGCGTTTAGGTCGCGAAGATTCACTGCAGGTAGATCTGGAAACAAAAACAGGAGTTAGCCAGACTAGTTAGCTTGGTTGGTAGTGCGTGTGCCTTGTAAGCGCTAGGTCGCAGGTTCGATTCCCGCCCGGGACGGATTTTATCCTAAACAGATAAGGTTCGTTCTCGGAACGGCTGGCTTTCTACAATCCTGTCTTCCTTTTCTTTTCAATTTCGGGACGATAAGACCTTGGCACAGTTACAGTTCCCTCTGTCCAAGTGGCTGGGGCCTTGTTGATCACTTTTATTGCCAAAATTTTGAACTAAAATTTTGCGTCTAGAGGAAAAATGAACTACTCACCCGCTCCCACTCTCTTCACTGTCAACATAAAATAGGCTACTCCTCACTTTTAATAAACCGAAATAAAAATAAACCAAACTAAATACATAAGACCTTGTTTCGACTGCGGGAGTAAAGGGACTTTCACCGTTATCCCATAATGGTTGATCCCGTTTTTGGGATATGCTGCTACTATAGGGAAATCCTTAAAAATTGTCCAATAGGTATATTGAAATAATATATTGAATTGTATGTTTTCAGGTATGCTGACTTGAAAAAAGTGGTTATTTTGCCGATTTAAGAAGCTATATTACAGATGGACAAGATGGCGGCTAAATAAGACGAATAAATAAATTCATTTTCTATTCTTTTAATCCAGTTTAGGCCAAGCTGTATATAATTTTTGACGTGTGGATACGGTGCGGTGGTGGTACCTACCCATTTTGCTGTTGAATACTGATCTCACGACAACTTTTAGTACCTATATGCTATATGGTGTCGATCGATCGTGTCGACAAGGTGAGTTATAGAGCCAGAGTGTGCAGGCTCGTATAGAACTAGACGTGCCCTTGAATCGGCTGAATCACTCGTACCCTGACCGGCCATTTTCAGAACTGTGGGGACTACAGGAAACGGATACTCACTCTCGTGGGAGAGGATGGGCTCTGTGAGCATTGTGGTGAACCTGACGATACTATTCTTGATGTGAGGACTAGAAGAGAAAAGATAAGATTGCAAGCGAGCCTTAGGTCAGAGAGTTTTAGGAGATATCTTACTAAACCAGATAATTCTTGATGTGAGGACTAGAAGAGAAAAGATAAGATTGCAAGCGAGCCTTAGGTCAGAGAGTTTTAGGAGATATCCCACTAAACCAGATCCCCCAGAATGGAAATGTCTTTAAACTACTGTCTGAGTTTTCCAGGCCGCTTGCCTCACATCATTGATAGTATTGATACACGTTACGCAGGAAGCGTACGGTCAGAGCTAAGCTAGTGCAGCCAGTGTCATTGTAACCTCAATTACCGCCTAAAGAAATGGGTTTAGCTGATTTAGCGAGACCCCTAGCTGCCGTCTGCGCCAGAAACAACTGTAATACTGTACACTTATGTATATTTGAACAGAAACAAACCCGCGACATAGGCTTACAAGGCAGACGCGCTACCTTTCAAGCTAACTTAAACTAGGCTGGCGCAGACACTTCTGATCCACCTTGTTTTAGACCAGCCACTCAGGCTGACCTCTTCTCACAGACCTGGGTCTCGAGCTTTTTCCGCACACATGTTAAGACGGTATGCCACACTCCGGTCTGTGAAACCTTAGTCTGTCAGATGAGACGGTCGGCATAAGGTTCTTTTTCTTAACGGCTAGCTTTCTCCTATTCTTCTCTCTTCAATTGTGTGACGATAAGACCTCTATCTCAAGGTGCCTCCCCAATTTTAGAGAATATGGTAGAAAAGAGCTTGCTCTATAACTGATGAACACAATGCATGCGGGATAACGGCTCAGTACCTATAGGCTCAAGCCCTTATCACACTGGCTGCATTGGCTCCGCTCTAACCGTCAGCTGGCTCAGCTCTGCGTAACACCGTGTATCTGTATCTGTATCATTGTATCAATCAGGCAAGTGGCCTGGAATATTCGACCAGTAGTTTCCAGGCAGTCTCCACCAACAGTCAGGCCTAAGGCCAGCCACTCACTATCAGGTGGACCTCACAGGTAACCTGATCAGGTCCACCAGTCAAGTCTACCTAATATCGTGTGTGCTCATCAGGTATAGGGTAGACCCGACAGGCGGAACTTTTCAGCCGTACCTGTCAGGTCTAAATGATAGTGTGCGTACTTACTCATGAGGTATCAGGTAGACCTGACAGGCGGACCTGATCAGTGCACCTGTGAGTGGATGGCTGGCCTAAGGCTAGCCATTCACATTCACAGGCTTGTCTTTTCTTCTCATGTCGAGGCCGAGGGAATGTCTGAGTTCTATGAATAGTACCGTCAACTTCGGGCAGGTCTAGTATTGTCAAGTTTGGGTAGGTTCTATACGAGCCTGCACACTCTGACTCTATAACTTACCTTGTCGACACGAATGATCGACACCATATAGGAACTGCAAGTTGTCCTGAGATCAGTATTCAACAGCAAAATGGGTACCACCACCGCACCGTATTCACATGTCAAAAATTATGTACAGCTTGGGCTAAACTGGATTAAAAGAATAGAAAATTAATTTATTTGTCTTATTTGGCCGCCATCTTGTCCATCTGTAATATAGCTTCTTAAATCGGCAAAATAACCACTTTTTTCAAGTCAGCATACCTGAAAACATACAATTCAATATATTATTTCAATATATTGGACAATTTTTAAGGATTTCCCTATAGTAGCAGCATATCCCAAAAACGGGATCGACCATTACGGGATTACGGTACATCCTAGAAGAAAAGTGTAAATGTGCAAAATGTAGGAAATAAAAATAAAACAACTTTTTAATTCATTGTTTCTCGAAAAAAAATTACCGGAGACGAGATATTGTCACAAAAGCTCTTTTTAGCCGTCATATTGGAAAAATAATTACGGTACGGGATTACGGTACATCCTAGAGAAAAAATGTAAATGTAAGGATCGCAAAAAGAACCAGAAATGAGAACTGAAGTATCGGCCAGAAGAAGCAATCGTGTTTTCGACTTTTCCAATAAAACTACTCATGAGAATATTGTCATGAATAGGACAAATAGGACTACCTTGAAAAGTAGAGGGACACAACAGAACTCATTTGATTATGGAAACCAAAGAACATATAATGCACTCAACTTCCAAAGGGACACAACAGAACTCATTTGATTATGGAAACCAAAGAACATATAACGCACTCAACTTCCATTCCAACACAGGATTGACGAATAATTTAGATGAGAGACCAAACAAAACAATTCTCCGAAAAACCGAAAACAAACAGCCAAAACTGAACTCACCACGTGCAAACCTTCATGTGACATTTGTAGGCTTGAACGATTCTGATGAAAAATTCAGTATTGCACCTTTGAAAAATAATAAACAGTCTGAGCGAGCAATTGACCAAGGTCATTTTGTACGACACACATCACACAATTCATGTAAACATGATAGCCAAGACAAACGTAGTCAAAATTCGACAAGCACAGATAAAGCTGAAATCACTCCGATAGATCGAAGAAAATATAGAAGTAAGTCTAATAAAGAAGCTGATTCTGATTTGAAAGAAAATGGGCACATGGATGCGAGAACTAACAATCGAGCAAAAGAAATCCATGAAACCAACAACAAAGAATTAAAAGACAACAACAAAGAACCAAAAGACAACACCAATCAACCAAAAGAAACTCAAAGAGGAAAGAAATACCTTAATGAAGTATGTGAAGCTACTGATCCCAGTATAGTAGAAAACATAGAGCAATATTTAACAGGTTGAAATAATATATTGAATTGTATGTTTTCAGGTATGCTGACTTGAAAAAAGTGGTTATTTTGCCGATTAAAAAAAAATTACAGATGGACAAGATGGCGGCTAAATAAGACGAATAAATAAATTAATTTTCTATTCTTTTAATCCAGTATTATTCAAAAGAGTTTTCCGGATTTTTCCGGAGAACGGTTTGGGATAAAGACAAACGGTTTTCACAGGTTTGTTTTGCTCATTGAGAGCTATTTAAAACCGGGCTGGCCGGTAAAAATTTTTCAACTGTTTGTCTGAAAATTGAGATTTTCCATTTTTCCAAAGGGTTTTCCGGAGTTTTCCGGAAAACGGTTTGGGATAAAGACAATCGGTTTTCACAGGTTTGTTCTGCTCATTGAGAGCTATTTAAATCCGGGCTGGCCGTTAAAAATTTGTCAACTGTTTGTCTGAAAATTGAGATTTTCCATTATTCAAAAGAGTTTTCCGGAGTTTTCCGGAGAACGGTTTGGGATAAAGACAAACGGTTTTCACAGGTTTGTTTTGCTCATTGAGAGCTATTTAAAACCGGGCTGGCCGGTAAAAATTTGTCAACTGTTTGTCTGAAAATTGAGATTTTCCATTGTTCAAAAGAGTTTAACGGAGTTTTCCGGAGAACGGTTTGGGATAAAGACAAACGGTTTTCACAGGTTTGTTCTTCTCATCAAGAGCTATTTAAAACTGGGCTGGCCGGTAAAAATTTGTCAACGGTTTGGCTGGAAAATTGAGATTTTCCATTACTCAAAAGGGTTTTTCGGAGTTTTCCGGAGAACGGTTAGGGATAAAGGAAAACGGTTTTCACAGGTTTGTTCTACTCATTGAGAGCTATTTAAAACCGGGCTGGCCGGTAAAAATTTGTCAACGGTTTGTCTGAAAATTGAGATTTTCCATTTTTCCAAAGGGTTTTCCGGAGTTTTCCGGAAAACGGTTTGGGATAAAGACAAACGGTTTTCACAGGTTTGTTCTGCTCATTAAGAGCTATTTAAAACCGGGCTGGCCTGTAAAAATTTTTAAAATTGAGATTTTCCATCATTCAAAAGGGTTTTCCGGAGTTTTCCGGAGAACGGTTAGGGATAAAGAAAAACGGTTTTCACAGGTTTGTTCTTCTCATCAAGAGCTATTTAAAACCGGGCTGGCCGGTAAAAATTTGTCAACGGTTTGCCTGGAAAATTGAGATTTTCCATTATTCAAAAGAGTTTTCCGGAGTTTTCCGGAGAACGGTTAGGGATAAAGAAAAACGGTTTTCACAGGTTTGTTCTGCTCATTAAGAGCTATTAGTCCTTGGTGTGATTCTTGAAACTGGCAAAATATTTGCTAGTGTTGAGTGCACCTAGAAATATCCAGATGGTCACACGTACAGTGAATTCGTGCATTCAATCTGCTTTTGCTGTTGGCTAATTTTGCCACCAACTTCAGTAGTGTGGTCATATTGGTTAATGCGTTGACCTACAGATCTGGAGGTTGTTGGTTCAAGTCCAAGTCAAGTCATAAAATTTACCGAGGTGTATTGTGACAAGCATTAACATGTTTAAAATAGCTTTTTTTTTACTTTCTATTACTACAGTTATAGCGAAACTATACTAGTGATGAGAAAGTATTGTTTCAATTACTTAAATCTTGCTCTTTTAGAAGTAGAAACTATTTTTGACTGACTCTCACATGTTGATTTTCAGTGTTGAAGATACTTATGTGGACAAGTCTTTACTTTCTATTACTACAGTTATAGCGAAACTATACTAGTAATAAGAAAGTATTGTTTCAATTAAATCTTGCTCTTTTAGAAGTAGAAACTATTTTTGACTGACTCTCACATGTTGATTTTCAGTGTTGAAGATACATATGTGGACAAGCTGGATGTGATAGAGAAGCTGTTAGAAGATAAGAACACTAAAAGCAGGGACGTACTGAAATGTCTTGGTAATGGAATAGCTGCCTACGAGTCTGTACGGATAAGAACACTAAAAGCAGGGACGTACTGAAATGTCTTGGTAATGGAATAGCTGCCTACGAGTCTGTACCTACCGCTTTGTATGTGTTCCTACGTGCACAACAACCCATACCGGACTTAAAGGTAAGTTGAAAGAGTCTATTTTGTGGGTACTTTTTTTTCCAGAGGTTTGATACGGGGAACTGTAACTGCTAGGGTCTTATCGTCCCGAAATCGAAGAGAGAAGGATGACGGAATTGGAGGCCCGAAATTGAAGAGAGAAGGATGACGGAATTGGAGAAAGCCAGCCGTTCCGAGAATCCGAGAAAGCCAGACGTTCCGAGAATCCGAGAAAGAACCTTATCTCTTCAGGATAAAATCCACCCCGGCCGGGAATCGAACCCGCGGCCTAGCGCTTACCCAGGCAGACGCGCTACCTTCTAAGTTGACTGTCCCACTCTCTTCACTGTCCACATAAAATAGGCTACTCCTCACTTTTAATAAACCGAAATAAAAATAAACGAAACTAAATACATAAGACCTTGTTTCGACTGCGGGAGTAAAGGGACTTTTCAATCTCATTTTGGCAGTGTAAGCAGGTTATATTCCATTCTCTTCTACTCACCCACTCTCACTCTCGTCACTGTCCACATCTGAAGGTATTTTGTCCTCCATAACCCAATTTTTTTTCCGCGTACCCCCAGTTGAGAATCGCTGTTCTATAACACAAAGAGCTCCTTCAGAGAGATTTGGTATTTACCTGAGGAATAATATTATTAAATAGAATTGGTATTTATCTGAGGATCATTGGTATTTACCTGAGGATCATTGGTATTTACCTGAGGATCATTGGTAACACTACGTCGTGTATGTGCTGGATCCTCGCCCATGGCGATATCTTCATCATGGGGCGTCTCATTATGGATGTGTCGCCATCTCCAATGGCCTCTTCCTCATCCGAGCTCCCCTCCTGTACCACTCCGGCAGAGTGGAGATGAAGCAGGGAGGTGCGCCGTTCCAACTCGTCCTGTTTACGTTGAGAATCCTCGTCCTCCTCAATCATATCCTGTGAAACAATGTCACGTTTATTAATATTTTACTAATTTTTTGTTAGCGCATTATAATAAATCTATTTTTGTAATCTAAGATTTATTTTTAAATTTTATTAGATAGTTTCTTCAAATTAAATTGAGCCCAAGGGCAAGGGAAACCTAGACCCTTGACAAATGGAGTGTACCTGAAGGCATGTGATGTATTCCAATCCACTAGAGTAGTGGTATAACTAGGGCCATCGATTGGCTATAATAAACGCCCTATGTCACTGCGTTCTGGTTAGATCTTTTGTGACTTCTATTAGATAGTTTTTTTAAATTTTATTAAATAGTTTCTTCAAATTAAATTGAGTCCAAGGGCAAGGGAAACCTAGACCCTTGACAAATGGAGTGTGCCTGAAGGCATGTGATGTATTCCAATCCACTAGAGTATTGGTATAACTAGGGCCATCGATTGGCTATAATAAACGCCCTATGTCACTGCGTTCTGGTTAGATCTTTTGTGACTTCTATTAGATAGTACATCTTATGCAGATGAAAGTGACGACTTCAACCCGCATAGAACTAAGACCAAAAAGATCTATGCTCTCCGGTTCACTCTGCTTAAAGCCTCTTGTTTCTAAAGTGAGTGGCTGGCCTAAGAGTTTTAAACCCTCTAATGTACATACCCCTAAGCTGCTAGCGGCTTGACTACTGGTTCTACTGTGGCGTTGACTCATAGTGTTTCTCGTATCCATAGCATCCAGGGTTTGTCTCGTGTTAATCAGGGTGGATTTGTGAATATTGGTAATCTGGGTCTCCAGGAACAGCCGGAACACTTTCATCTTCTGAATGGCAGTCTTGTCACGAAGCGTCTGGAAAAAAAAAAGAAAATAAGAGCCAGCCTAGTTAGCTTGGTTGGTAGCGGAACCTTGTAAGCACTAGGCCGCGGGTTCGATTCTCACCCGGGGCAAGCTTATTCCTAAACAGATAAAGTTTGTTCTCGGAATGGCTGGCTTCCTCTTATCCTGTTTTCCTCCTTCGATTTCAGGACGATAAGACCTCAGCAGTTACAGTTCCCTCTGTCACACTAAATAATATTAATGTCATATTAAATAACAAAAATAAATGACTTGAATTAAAAAAAAAACATCTTTCTTTAATCTCTCTTTATTTTCGGGATGATAAGATCTCCGTTGTTACAGTTAGCTCTATTAAACTTCTTTAGCCTGCCTCGGTGGTGTAGTGGTCAAGGCGCTCGCCTGGTAAACAGGAGGGCGTGGGTTCAATCCCAGCCGAGGTATGGAATTTCCACGGCCGTGCTAGCATAGAAGATGGCCTCCTGTCAGTAGTGAAATCAGTGGAATATATTGAAAACCTGGCCGAGAGATTGTACGATGCTATGGAGGCCTCAGGGTAAATCATGATACAATGGCCGGAGCTATAGCAGGTGCTTAACACGGCCGTGCTAGCATAGAAGATGGCCTTCTATCAGTAGTGGAATCAGTGGAGTATATTGAAAACCTGGCCGAGAGGTTGTACAATAATGTGGAGGCTTCAGGGTAAATTATGATACAATGGCCGGAGCTCTAGCAGGTGCTTAACACGGCCGTGCTAGCATAGATTCGTAGAAGCTTAACCCCAACCTTTAGGGATTTCTAGCCCCTACAGGTAAGCCTCAGATTGGGCTTTTTGAGTATGGGCCTTAGGGTAAATCGTGAATTACCTCGGTGGCTGAGCGGTTTAGGGAAGTCGAAACCCGGAGGTGCTGGGTTCGAATCCCTTGAGTGGAAATTTTATGATTAAACTTTTCCGTTACGCATGGTGAGGGAATGTGCCTTGAAGTGATGCTGAAGTAGTGATGCGGTTTCGTATACCTATTAGAAAAGAAGGTAAAAGGTCCACGCACATTTGTCCGTCATGTCTACGTTCCATCACGAATAAGTGTGCGTGGACTTTTAACCATGGCTAGGCCAGCATGGAAAAACAGTGTTGGAACCTGGAGAAGTACCTAGCCAGAGATTGTAAGATTGAATGGAATTCAAGCAATAGCACGTTAAATGCATCCGTTCCCATCGGATCACTAAAGTTAAGCAACGTTACGCGTGGTTGGTATTTGGACGAGTGGCCGTCTAAGAAAACACGGGTGATACTCATCATGGTGAGGGAATGTGCCTTGAAGTAAAGCGGTTCCGTACATTAGAAAAGAAGGTAAAAGGTCATGTCTACGTTCCATCACGAATAAGTGTGCGTGGACTTTTAACCATGGCTAGGCCAGCATGGAAAAACAGTGTTGGAACCTGGGGAAGTACCTAGCCAGAGATTGTAAGATGTTGACGAATTTTTATTGAATGGAATTCAAGCAATAGCACGTTAAATGTTCCATCACGAATAAGTGTGCGTGGACTTTTAACCATGGCTAGGTCAGCATGGAAAAACAGTGTTGAAACCTGGAGAAGTACCTAACCAGAGATTGTAAGATTGAATGGAATTCAAGCAATAGCACGTTAAATGCATCAGTTCCCATCGGATCACTAAAGTTAAGCAACGTTGCGCGTGGTTGGTATTTGGACGAGTTCGATTTCAGGACGATAAGACCTTAGCAGTTACAGTTCCCTCTGTCATACTAAATAATATTATGTCATATTAAATAACAAAAATAAATGACTTGAATTAAAAAAAAAAAAAAAACATCTTTCTTTAATCTCTCTTTATTTTCGGGATGATAAGATCTCCGTTGTTACAGTTAGCTCTATTATACTTCTTTAAAAAAAGGCTGTTCGAGTAAAGAAATGGAATTGCAAAGCTTTTTTTCACATTTTTTTAGGAGTTATATTCTTACATTTTCAGCTGTCTTGGCAAGGTTAAGGAGCTCCTCAGTGATGTCCGTACAGTTGTACGAGATTTCCAGCTTGTGCAGAGCTTTGATAAGGATAAGCTGATTGACTTTGTTCTTCCTTTCTATCATCGACATGAGAATATCTCGCGCTAGAACGTCGTGAGGTTTGGGAGGAGTGCACTGGGAAACAAAACACAATGGGTTAATTTTGTTTCGGTGGTGTAGTGGTCAAGAGGGGTAATCAGAGTCTGGCTGGGGGACTTTAAACAGAGAGTAGACTAATCTGAAATTTTCCTTGCCAAACAAATAGCAAAGTTGAGTGCGAAGGGCATCCACTCGTACAGAGAATCAGGGGGTGCTTCAGCTATCATATTGATACTTAAAGTTGAGTGCGAAGGGCATCCACTCGTACAGAGAATCAGGGGGTGCTTCAGCTATCATATTGATACTTCAAAGTTGAGTGCGAAGGGCATCCACTCGTAAAGAGAATCAGGGGGTGCTTCAGCTATCATATTGATACTTGGTAGCTTGTTTGGTAGCGCGTCTGCCTTGTAAGCGCTAGGCCGCGGGTTCGATCCCCACCCTGTGGATCTTAAGTCTTAACCTAAATAAATAATTTAGCTAAAAACCTTACGAGGCTTGAGTAACTCACCTTCTGCTGGCACGTCAGTTGAATGAGAAGTTTGAGAGCATTATCCACGTCTACCTCGCCTAGAGGAGAATCAACGGGTTCGATCCCCACCCTGTGGATCTCAAGTCTTAATCTTAACCTAAATAAATAATTTAGCTAAAAACCTTACGAGGCTTGAGTAACTCACCTTCTGTTGGCACGTCAGTTGAATGAGAAGTTTGAGAGCATTATCCACGTCTACCTCGCCTAGGGGAGAATCAGGGGGTGCTTCAGCTATCATGTTAATACTGGGCAGTGTGGCTTCGGTTAACATGGTGGGGGCTTGGGGACACACGGAGGCGAACTTGGAGAAGAAGTTGCCCAACTGTTGCTGCACGTGCTATCATGTTAATACTTGGCAGTGTGGCTTCGGTTAACATGGTGGGGGCTTGGGGACACACGGAGGCGAACTTGGAGAAGAAGTTGCCCAACTGTTGCTGCACGTACAGATCCGAAGCTGAAGGAGAAGCAGAATCAATAAACCTGACACAAATTAATACAAATACCTAAATATGTGCCCTGAATTTCAAAAGTTCATCTTTAGAGGAAGCCGATCTACGGAGGTGAGAAAAACCTGCCGAATCGGTTCGTGTAAAAATACACAGGCTTGCTTACTGGAACTTGGCCTGGCGCACTGCCATGCGATCAGATTCATATTCCACCAGATTAAAAATAAAATAATATATCTTTAGAGGAAGCCGATCTACGAAGGTGAGAAAAACCTGCCGAATCGGTTCGTGTATAAATACACAGGCTTGCTTACTGGAACTTGGCCTGGCGCACTGCCATGCGATCAGATTCATATTCCACCAGATTAAAAATAAAATAATACAGCGTTTTACTCCCGTTTTTATTTCGCAGCAATGAAGCAATTGCTACATTAGACGCTTATGGTCTGTGTCGTAGCATGCCCATCCCGTAGTATGCCTCTCATCAGATGGGCGATAAGAGACACAATAGGACCTTCCTGAGGCTCTGTTGAGAACAGACAAAAATCGTATTGTATTTAGTGATGCAGGCGAGACAAGAAATTCTCGTATTTTCCACGAGACAAGACAAAATCTATTTCTCGTGTGCTGTCGTGCATCACTACTTAAATTAACAACATTTATACCAGTGCGAGAACTGATTGAATAAACTTGAGGTTACAAATATGGAATATATGTATAACAAAAAATACTGTTCATTTTAAGCAATCAAACAAACAATCTTAAAGCTTCAAGGTTTTTCATTTCCTTACCTGGAAAGTTTCATAGAGATTTTTCTTCTTACAATTCTTACATTCATTACGAACCCATTACTTCTGGGCTACTTTCATTAGTTTTAAAAGGGACCCTACAAAAACCGTTAACCTTTAAAAGATAAGATAATTTTAATGTGGGATTAAGATGAAGTTTCAATTGCAGCGTTTTACTCCCATTTTTATTTCGCAGCAATGAAACAATTGCTACATTAGACGCTTATGGTCTGTGTCGTAGCATGCCCATCCCGTAGTATGCCTCTCATCAGATGGGCGATAAGAGACACAATACTTCCCATTTGGGAAGTAACCCGTTGAAATATTTTCAATCGAAAGACGAGTGCAAATAATAGTGACAGTAGGTCGTTCGCGCTTTGTCCTCAGTGTGTGAGTATGGTCGGTCTATCCTAAAGTAAAGTTATTTGACACAATATTAGTTAAATATTATTATTTTTAAATAAGAAAAACTTACATGAGTCAGGGCTGAACCAGAATACGATCAGCTTGGACAGTAGGGTGGCAGATCGAAGGATCTATCCTAAAGTAAAGTTATTTGACACAATATTAGTTTAACATTATTATTTTTAAATAAGAAAAACTTACATGAGTCAGGGCTGAACCAGAATACGATCAGCTTGGACAGTAGGGTGGCAGATCGAAGGCGGCCAATGAACAGAAGTTTGCATAGACCCACCAGTGCACGATTCCTATGTTCTGATTCCACCAGCCGCACCAGCATTCCTATCAGAGGAGTGAAGTCTTCAGCTGTAATCAAAATCGGGAGAAAATATTATTATTTTAGGAGGGTTTTTTTTTAAGAGGTTTGATAGAGGGAACTGTAACTGCTAAGATCTTACTGTCTCGAAAGCGTGGAGAGAAGGAAGATGGGATAGGAAAAAGTCAGACGAATATTCTTTGGCAGTCAGGATGTTGAAAATGAAAATTCATATCTCCTTGGTTGAAAAAAAAAGTCACATAATAAAATACGGAGGAGAAAATATTACTATTTTAGGAGGGGTTTTTTTAAGAGGTTTGATAGAGGGAACTGTAACTGCTAAGATCTTACTGTCCCGAAAGCGGAGAGAGAAGGAAGATGGGATAGGAAAAAGCCAGACGAATATTCTTTGGCAGTCAGGATGTTGAAAATGAAAATTCATATCTCCTTGGTTGAAAAAAAAAGTCACATAATAAAATACGGCCTAACATGTCATGTCTGTTGATAACTCACCAGTAACAGTTTCCACGTTAACCCTGAACAGTCCACCTTCGCCAGATCCAGACGATACCCGGGTTCTACCGCCACTGGGCGTGAGGTACTCGTCTATCATAGGGTTAATACCGAACACCTCCAGTCCGTACTTGCACAGGAGGTCGAATATTGTCTTCAGACAAATGTCGGTCACTGCCGGATTGCTCAACTGTGGACCAGAAAGGGTTAAGCTCGGGAAGTAAAGGTCCGTTCCCACTTGTCGTAAGTTTCATCAATTTTTTTTTCTCCGAAAAATCGGATGATGTCCTGTAGACATTTCCGCCCCGGGCGGGAATCACTGCCAGACTCATTTACATCCCAGTGTTCATTATTAGTCTTCCTCTTGACCCCTCATTTATTAGATTAGGTACTCACCAGTACTACAAATACAGGCATGCGTCCCACGGCCAAATACTCGTCTAGTACACACAAGAGTCCCAGGGCCTCAACCGAGTCTCTCCGCACTGCCAGAGACTCATTTACATCCCAGTGTTCATTATTCTCCGGCATCATGCTAGGAATTACTACGTTCTCCGCTAGAGAGCGTAGTGTAGGCGTGAGGTGATCCAGGTGAATGATTTGGAATGTTTCGATGAGGATGCGTAGACATTTGCGAATCACCTGGTAAGTACAAAACAATGGAGTGCTTAAGTAATGATCTAAATTTGGCCATACATGTTAGCCTGGCTGGGGGACTTTAAACAGGGAGTATACCGACCTGAAATTCCCTTGCTAAAGAAATAGCAAAGGTTGAGTGCGGAATCTGCGGAAAATATCCACTCGTAAAATTTGTAGCCAAATCAAATGTCAGCCCAAAGCAATCACCCTAGTTAGCGCTGACTGAGAGGCTGAGGAAAAAATGCCGACCCCGTCTGTACACGGGAAAAGGCGAAGATTAAACGGGGAGTATACCGACCTGAAATTCCCTTGCTAAAGAAATAGCAAAGGTTGAGAACGAAGGACATACACTCGTAAAATTTGTAGCCAAAACCAAATGTCAGCCAAAGCAATCACCCCAAAGCTGACTGAGAGGCTGACGAAAAAATGCCAACCCCGTCTGTACACGGGAAAAGGCGAAGAAAAAGAAGAAGATTCTTTTGTCCTCCATTACTTAATTTTTTTCCCGCGTACCCCCAGTTGAGAATCGCTGTTCTACTACATAAAGAGCTCCTTCAGAGAGATTTGGTATTTACCTGAGGAATAATATTATTATTAATAGAATTGGTATTTATCTGAGGATCATTGGTATTTACCTGAGGATCATTGGTAACACTACGTCGTGTATGTGCTGGATCCTCGCCCATGGCGACATCTTCATCTGTACTGGAAGTAGGAGCTTCCTGAGGCTCTGTTGAGAACAGACAAAAATCGTATTGTATTTAGTGATGCAGGCGAGACAAGAAATTCTCGTATTTTCCACGAGACAAGACAAAATCTATTTCTCGTGTGCTGTCGTGCATCATTATTTGAATGAACATTTATACCAGTGCGAGAACTGATTGAATAAACTTGAGGTTACAAATATGGAATATGTATAACAAAAAATACTGTTCATTTTAAGTAATCAAACAAACAATCTTAAAGCTATGAAAGCTTCAAGGTTTTTCATTTCCTTACCTGGAAAGTTTCATGGAGATTTTTCCTCTTACAATTCTCACATTCATTACGAGCCCATTACTTCTGGGCTACTTTCATTAGTTTTGAAAGGGACCCTACAAAAACCGTTAACCTTTAAATTTTTAAAAGATAAGATAATTTTAATGTGGGATTAAGATGATTTTAATGTGGGATTAAGTATTCAATAAAAATACGAGTTTCAATTTCATTTTCTCTTAACAATTCAGTTCTCCATTATTATTCATTTAGGTATGATTATCATCAGAGTTTAGGGTGTCTCTTGTCATTCTTTCTCATCCTGTCCACACACCACCGCCAGATAACAGAATGCGCCGCACCGTGGCACAGGCTGGGCCGCCAGGAAGGCGCCTCCGTCCGGTGACTGGCGGTACAAGAGCGGCAAATCCTGACTGTCTTGTATACACTCGGTTGCTAGGCAACCAGTGGGCGGGGACTTGTCCTGCGGGAGTAACGCGAGTAGCGAGCTCAGGGGGCCGGGCGGGGGAGGGCATAATGTGAACGGGGCCTGGAGTTCCCCCGCTTGCAAGTTCAACACGAGGTAGTACATGAAATCGTTGCGCAGCTTCATTTCGTCCATCGTGTGAGCGCAGCTTAAGAGTTTGCGCATCCATTTGGACGCTTTCTGTCGGTCCGTCATGGAACGTAGGTTAGGGAGGTATTGCTTGGCGAGGAATATGTTGTAGTTGCAATCGTAGTTGAGATCTTCGCACTCTTGACTGATATCCGCCATGTTGAGAAGTGTTTTTGATTCGTTTTGTCAGGGAAAACAGTTCAGTTTTAGCTAATTCAATGAAACTCTTCCTCTTTTTTAAATGCAAACAAGGAATTCAATAGAGGGAAAACAGTTCAGTTTTAGCTAATTCAATGAAACTCTTCCTCTTTTTTAAATACAAACAAGGAATTCAAAAGTTATTTGTGCACTGACAATTTTATCATTTCCTAGTCTGTGATTGAGTGTTCCGACCGTATTCAATTAATGGACTGTTAGTATCTGGCTGGTACTAATTTAATGTAATTGTTATAAACATAAATAATATTTCATAAATTTTTTCTACACTGTATTTTTTGTATAGTAAAAATGTGTTTAATACGTTCAGCCCTTGGGTTAATTATGGATTAAGTCCTTCCCCCTAATGACTGAATTATTATTTAACGGGCCTTTACTTCTACAAACTTACTTCTCTGAGGTGGAGTAGGCGTGGACTCGCCCCCTCCTAGGGCAGCCAGTTTAGCCACTACCAGCTAGGAAACCTCGATACAGCAGGGGTAAATGGATTTTTCCATTAATATAGCATACATAAATAAATAACTATGTAGTACAGCGATTTTAAACTAGCGGCCCGCGGACCACATTTGGCCCGACAGACTATTTTTGTGGGCCGCGAAGCTTTTAGGGTGGGCCCCCTCGGGCTTGATTTATGCTAGGGAAAACAGTTCAGTTTTAGCTAATTCAATGAAACTCTTCCTCTTTTTTAAATGCAAACAAGGAATTCAAAAGTTATTTGTGCACTGACAATTTTATCATTTCCTAATCTGTGATTGAGTGTTCCGACCCTATTCAATTAATGGACTGTTAGTATCTGGCTGGTACTAATTAAATTTAATGTAATTGTAATTTTATTTGACATAAATATTTATTTCATACATTTTTTCTACACTATTTTGTATAATAAAATGTGTTTAATATGTTTAGCCCTTGGGTTAATTATGAATTAAGCCCTTCCCCCTAATGACTGAATTAATATTTAACGGGCCTTTACTTCTACAAACTTACTTCTCTGAGGTGGAGTAGGCGTGGACTCGCCCCCTCCTAGGGCAGCCAGTTTAGCCTTCAGTTCAGATACTTTCTGACACAACTCCTTGGCTTGTTCAAAGTCTCCCTCGTCCACTGCCTGACGTAGTGCTTCTTCCATCACATCCAGATCTACTGTGAGCCGCGCCTGAGGGGATGGATTTAAATGTATTTTATTTGTTTACACTATTCTATAGTAAAAAAAAAAGATTTAAAAATAAATAAATATGAATTCTGAAGCCTAGTACCCACCCGGAAACATTTGTTTACCAACAGTTGTACAATTGTTGAGAAATGTTTGTTTTTAGTCAACTCCACTCTGTTTTTAGTCAACTCAAGTATGTTATGTATCCATTTTTATACAAATTATATTGTTGTTGCTGTTGTTAATAGCCTCTAGCCAAGACTACTTGGCCCATCCCGAACCGCAGTCAAAAATCCCGAGGATCTGTGCTTTTCCTTTGAAGTATGTTAAACCCTTTGTGACCTCCAGCTAGCCAGGCTGGTTAGGGTTTGGCTGCTCTGATCCCTAGCGAGGGCCTTGACCACTACACCACCGAGGTAGGTGTAGTGGTCCAATAAACACCCTTTCTCACTGCGGCCTGGTTAGATCTTTTGTGATTCATTTACGATTAGTAAAAATCTCTCTCTTCTGTTACAGGTGATCTCGGATCTACGTGAGCCTCTCGTGAATTCCGTACATGAGACAACCAAAGAATCTTTCATCATAGCACCCCCACCTGGACCCCGACCTCCTCAATTCTCTTCCATTCAACAGGTAAGTGACCTCAGACACCTTTTTTTGGTCTGGCTGAGAGACCTTCAACAGGGAGATTATTATGTTAAGGCGGTCTCTTCCTGATCCCTTGTGTGCCGCGTCCATTTTAGTTTAGGACTATTGAACTGAAAGAAGACCAGTGTCTTGTTGTGGGCCTATAAATAGGGATCAGAGCAGCCAAACCCTAACCAGCCTGGCTAGCTGGAGGTTACTAGTGACCTCAGACACCTTTTGTTGGTCTGGCTGAGAGACCTTCAACAGAGAGATTATTATGTTAAGGCGGTCTCTTCCTGATCCCTTGTGTGCCGCGTCCATTTTAGTTTAGGACTATTGCACTGAAATAAGACCAGTGTCTTGTTGTGGGCCTATAAATAGGGATCAGAGCAGCCAAACCCCAACCAGCGTGGCTAGCTGGAGGTTACAAAGGGTTTAACATACTCCAAAGGAAAAGCACAGATCCTCGGGATTTTTGACTGCGGTTCGGGATGGGCCAAGTAGTCTTGGTTAGAGGCTATTAACCCCCCTCAGTGCAGTTACACAGCAACAACTTTTTTCACATACCGAGATGTTCTTCTGTATACGCTGAGTCACCCCTAATTTCAGCCCAAGTTCTATACAACCGACACTCCTACCAGCCGATGGCCCTACTTATACCAATACCAGTGCTAACCGTAATTGTGTCTCTTATCGCCTACCTATCTGATAAGAGACATGCTACGAGATTGTTTCATTGCTTCGAAATATTTTTTTTTCAAGAGGTAGTTTTTTTTTTAATTTCACTTCTTTTTCTTCTTTGCGTGCCTATCCGTTCCGGATGTTGGCGATCATCATGGTTATTCTGACTTTGTTGGTTGCTATGCGGAACAGTTCTGCTGAGCTCTTGTTGAACCGTTTTTTTTTTTGAACATACACACCTCAGCGATGATGTTAAGTCTGGAGTCATCATTGCGTACGACCAAAGCAAACAGTTCAATGATTGTGGTGATCAGTTCGGCTGCCATAACTTTCGGACATTTGAGTAGGTCAATGCATAGCTGCTCAATGTGAGACCTGAAACGGGAATAGAGAGGTTATTTGTTAAAAGACACACTTCCACACTTAAGAACGAGGAACAGTCGAAGTTTTTTCGGCTCTGTACTTGGAGTTCGGGGTGCACTCAGCCTCGTGAGGACAATTGAGTAGCTACTTTATCGAGTAGCGACCAGTGGCGGCATTACCAGAGTAAAAAGAAAAATTATAGAAATGTCAGAAATATTAAAGGAGGCTCTTAAGTAGTAATGCTGTGATATCCACAAAAATTGCGAAGAAGCTCTTAGAGTCCTCACCACAAAAAAAAATCATAATTTAAGTAGATTTTTTTTAGATTTTTACTTACTTCCCCACTTCGTCCTTGAAGTCATACAGCTTGGCGATGGTGAGCAGCTGGATGAGATTGAAGTTGGTCTGAGAATTCTCACCACAAATAAATCATGATTTAGATTTTTACTTACTTCCCCACTTCGTCCTTGAAGTCATACAGCTTGGCGATGGTGAGCAGCTGGATGAGATTGAAGTTGGTCTGCACAACTCTCCACACCTCTTCCTCTTCTTCGTCATCTTTGAGGAAGTAGGCGCGGATATATTTGGCGAAGTCGCTTAGTTTGGGCAACTTCTGGGCATCTTCCTCCAGTAGGGTCTCCTCGTCACCAGCCCTGTCCTCTGTAGCGAGATATAAAATAGTAAAAGGAATTTTTAATTGCATTAAGCATACCTAAATGTTCGTCACAAATATCGTAACCCAATTATTACTTACACCTAGATAAATTTTATGACTTGACTTGGACTCGAACCACCAACCTCCAGATCCAAAGTTCAACGCGTTAACAACCAGTTTGGGCAACTTCTGGGCATCTTCCTCCAGTAGGGTCTCCTCGTCGCCAGCCCTGTCCTCTGTAACGAGATATAAAATAGTAAAAGGAATTTTAAATTGTATTAAGCATACCTAAATGTTTGTCACAAATATCGTAACCTAATTATTACTTACACCTAGATAAATTTTATGACTTGACTTGGACTCGAACCACCAACCTCCAGATCCAAAGTTCAACGCGTTAACAACTCCACTAGATACTGAGTTTAAACTCACTTTGTGGCCCCCGGCTTAAATAAATGCCGTTTCTTTGTGCTATCACAAATTTGGTGCAGCACTGTAGGATTTTCTAAATATTTCAATAATCCAGCACCCACTATTTACCACTGGTCGCTATGCGCATTTATATTACAATTACACAGTGGTGAATATTTAATTTTGAATTCCAATGTATTTTATTTGTTTACACTATTCTGTAGTTGTGAGTAGTCACCAAAGTTGTGACATAATAACACAAAGAAATTGCATTTACATTTACTATTCTGTAGTAAAAAAAGATTTAAAAATAAATAAATATGAATTCTGAAACCTAGTACCCACCCGGAAACATTTGTTTACCAACAGTAGTACAATTGTTGAGAAATGTTTGTTTTTAGTCAACTCCACTCTGTTTTTAGTCAACTCAAGTATGTTATGTATCCATTTTTATACAAATTATATTGTTGTTGCTGTTGTTAATAGCCTCTAGCCAAGACTACTTGGCCCATCCCGAACCGCAGTCAAAAATCCCGAGGATCTGTGCTTTTCCTTTGAAGTATGTTAAACCCTTTGTAACCTCCAGTTAGCCGGGCTGGTTAGGGTTTGGCTGCTCTGATCCCCATTTATAGGCCCACAACAAGACACTGGTCTTCTTTCAGTGCAATAGTCCTAAACTAAAATGGACGCGGCACACAAGGGATCAGGAAGAGACCGCCTTAACATAATAATCTACATTTCCGCCCCCGGCGGGAATCGAAGCCGCGGCCTAGCACTTAAAAGGCAGACGCGCTACCAACCAAGCGAAACTAGGCTGACATATTTAGATGTATTATAATATTAATGATAGTGCTTATTTATACTGCTCGCAAAGGACTGAAGAAACCTTTACTCCAGCAGTAGACTACAACTATTGTGGTCAAATTATATTGAAGATAAAATTTCATACCTCGGCAAGGATTGAACCCACGCCCAAGGATTGAACGGCAAGGATTTACCAGGCGAGCCTCTTGACCACTACACCACCGAGGCAGGTTAGATTAGGTACTCACCAGTACTACAAACACAGGTATACGTCCCACGGCCAAATACTCGTCTAGACACACAAGAGTCCCAGGGCCTCTACCGAGTCTCTTCGCACTGCCAGAGACTCATTTACATCCCAGTGTTCATTATTAGTCTTCCTCTTGACCCCTCATTTATTAAATTTATAACTCACCAGTACTACAAATACAGGCATGCGTCCCACGGCCAAATACTTATGCTAACAGATAGGGTTCGTTCTTGGAACCGCTGGCTTTCTTCTATTCTATCTTGCTTCTCTCTTTTGAGACGATAATACGTTCGTTGTTACAGTTCCCTCTATAAAGGTGTGTCCACACATAGACGACCGGCCGTCGACTATGTGTGGACTCACCTGTTTAAAAGTTCTTTTAAAAAAGCAAGTAAACAACCTTAGCCACCAAAAGAGCCTCTCAGCTTCTCCAAAAATTCATGGTTTAGATTTATCAGATTAGTAACTCACCAGTACTACAAACACAGGCATGCGTCCCACGGCCAAATACTCGTCTAGTACACACAAGAGTCCCAGGGCCTCAACCGAGTCTCTCCGCACTGCCAGAGACTCATTTACATCCCAGTGTTCATTATTTTCCGGCATCATGCTAGGAATGACCACGTTCTCCGCTAGAGAGCGCAGTGTAGGGGTCAGGTGATCCAGGTGAATGATTTGGAATGTTTCGATGAGGATGCGTAGACATTTGCGAATCACCTGGTGACGAGAATACAACAATGGAATTCTAAAGAAATGCAGTAAAATTGGCCATAAATGCTAGTTGTCTGGCTGGAGGACTTTAAACAGGGAGTATACCGACCTGAAATTCCCTTGCTAAAGAAATAGCAAAAGTTGAGTGCGGAATCTGCGGAAAACATCCACTCGTAAAATTTGTAGCCAAATCAAATGTCAGCCCAAAGCTGACTGAGAGGCTGACGAAAAAATGCCAACCCCGTCTGTACACGGGAAAAGGCGAAGAAAAAGAAGAAGATTCTTTTGTCTATATCACAAATTTGGTGCAGCACTGTAGGATTTTCTAAATATCTCAATAATCCAGCACCCACTATTTACCACTGGTCGCTATGCGCATTTATATTACAATTACACAGTGGTGAATATTTAATTTTGAATTCCCATCACCACACATATGTTCCACGAGCCTGAGTGGGCCTCGCAACAGCCAGTCATGGAATCAATCATTCGTACAATTTTTTCGATCTCGCCGGGAATCGAACCCGGGTCTCCCGCGTGCAAGGCGAGCGCAGTGACCACTGACCTGTAGCGAGATATGAAGTGACGAAGCGCCAGAACAGAGTATTGTTTGGGTTAAGCTGGTCGAGGGGAATCAGGTAGCGATCGTTCAGTAGACCACACATATGTTCCACGAGCCTGAGTGGGCCTCGCAACAGCCAGTCATGGAATCAATCATTCGTACAAATTTTTCGACCTCGCCGGGAATCGAACCCAGGTCTCCCGCGTGCAAGGCGAACGCAGTGACCACTGACCTTTAGCGAGATATGAAGTGACGAAGCGCCAGAACAGAGTATTGTTTGGGTTAAGCTGGTCGAGGGGAATCAGGTAGCGATCGTTCAGTAGCGCTTCGAACTGTTCCACAAACCCACGCTTCTCATCTTTCCTGAAATAAAGAATGTTTATTTATTTAGAACTTCATTTAGACTGTTGTCGAATAAGGACATGTAGTTCCTACATCTCAAGAGTTTAATATTGCACCACTTTATTTATTTAAATCATAAAGTACAATATGGTAGGTAAAAAAAAGGAGAAAAAGATAAATAAAAGTAAAAAGAATAGGAGAGAATGACAGAGGATTTGAGAGAGAAGGGATGGAGAAGAGAGGATTGTAGATTGTAGAGGGGGGATTCAAAGAGGGAAATGCCGACTCCAAATGAAGTCGGGATAATGGCTAAGGCCCTGTTCCCACTTTTTGTTCGCCGTGGAAAGATTGGAGTCGTAAGTGTGCCGCGGTGGCGACCACTTTGAGAAGCACTGCTAGATAGTTAAAGCGCCTAATAGACAAAAAAACCTACTTGGCTAGTATCTCCAGGGCTTGCAGTGCAGGCTGTTCAAACTCCTCCACATTAACCCTACTTGGCTAGTATCTCCAGGGCTTGCAGTGCAGGCTGTTCAAACTCCTCCACATTAACACAGTTGAGAAACTCCAGATAGTCATGACCTTTTCGTGAGAACCATACTGGCAGTAATGTATTCTCCACAGCAGCTCTCACAGACGCTGAAATACACACATCACATCAAATAAATAAATAAACCTTTATTTGGTGGTCATTATAGGCACAATACATAGTTATAAGTTGAGAAAAACATATACAAAGAGTAATCCTCCTTTATTTGGTGGTCATTATAGGCACAATACATAGTTATAAGTTGAGAAAAACATATACAAAGAGTAGAGTAATCCTAAACCTTTATTTGGTGGTCATTATAGGCACAATACATAGTTATAAGTTGAGAAAAACATATACAAAGAGTAATCCTATACCTATGAATATAACCATCATACATGAAGCATTTGTAAGTTCTGCCCATTAGAAAAATATGCCCAGGCTCAAGGCCAAGACCCCAATTCAGCAACTGCTGAGGTATATCCAATAAAGATCACATCGAATAAAGATTGAAAATTGCTGTAAGTATTGGGTAAGTAGGTAAGTACTTTTATTTTTACTCCTGCGAATTTTGTTCAAATTTCCCATAAAGAAAAGGAAATGTAAGAAAAAAGAAAAAAACCCTTTTAATATCAGAAAGAGGGCCTTTAAAGAGAGTTACAACCTAGAGCTCACTTCGTTTTTTCAATTACTGGTTCGGATTTAGATCAAAAAATGTATAATGGACTTACGTAGCATACTGACGTACGGTACGTACGCTCAGATTAATGATAACCACAAAACTCACCATTCCGATCTTGCAGTCCCTTCTGAATGAATGTCTGGCGCTGTCGTATGGTGAAGTTGGCAATGTTCTGCTTGGCACAAAACTCACCATTCCGATCTTGCAGTCCCTTCTGAATGAATGTCTGGCGCTGTCGTATGGTGAAGTTGGCAATGTTCTGCTTGGCAATACTCAGATACACATGTTTTCTCACTTTATCCGACGTATCGTCCAGTCTGCCCATGATAACTGATACGGTGTCCACGCTGATTGATATGAACCGCACCACAGACTTGCGTACATCGGCCGACGGATCCATGGAGAGATGTGTCTTGAATGCTGAAATGGTAATGGTAATAGTTTACTTTATTGAACAAAATTAACATAAATCACAATCGATAGAGCAAAAAATAAGTACAAGTAATAAATGTAGGTACCTACATTAAATAGTTGTTCTTTTTGCTTGTCAATTGTTCGTTCTTTAATTTAATAAGTATGATAAACCCAATGTGGCAAGGTACGGGTGGGTGAGATAGGAAGGATTTTTTTTTGTCATTTGCCAGGATTTTCGATTCCCGCCCGGGGTGGATTTTATGAACGGATAATATTCGTTCTAGGAACGACTTTCTTCCTTCTCTCTTCGATTTAGGGACAATAAGATCTTGGCAGTTACAGTTCCCTCTATCAAACCTCTTTTTTTAATTATTTTGAGCCAGCATACACTTACCTTTTTACCCCACGATATTCCTGTGTGCAGCGTCCAGTAAGTAGGACTATTGCTACTTACCTTTCTTGATAGGACAATCCGGGTGGTCATCATCTTCATCCTCCTCTTCTTCTTCATTTCCTTCTTTTGATTCATTATTACTCTTGTCTTTCTTTTCTTGGTGTTTCTTCATTTGGTCTGCACTGACAATGTTCATTACAAATTTGATAACAAATGTCAAGCACTTGTCTACTTGTTTGCACTTTTCTTGAGCACAGAGAACAAATTGTAAGCACTTTCTCAGATCAGAAGTGAATTTATCAAATGGGGTCTGCAAAAAAGAAAATATATATAATAAATAAATTGATATTTTGAACAATGGACTTTGTACAGCAGCTTGATTACCTAATAAATAATTTTTTTTTAAACTCTGGAAAACAATTTAAAATAACCATTCTTCATTGGTTTACATTCAGCTTTGTGAGTACAATTTTCTTCAAAAGCTAGTTTTAACCCAACAAAAAGATGTCTAATATTGGGAATTACTATAAGTAAGATTATCAAGAGATTTCAATTAAATGAGAATACAGTGTAAAGTAATTGATCCAAGATTTAATTCAATCCTGACTGGTCTTTGTAAATGAAACCATGATGCAAGTACTTACAGACTTGTAAATCTCAGCCATTTTTTTAACCACTTTCACCAAATCAGTTTCTTCTTTTTGAGCAAAGTTGAATATTTCAAAAATGGTGAAACTGGTCTTCTCTTTAGACTTTTCCTTAGGAGGGGCTGGCCTTTTAAAAGCATCTGAAAGAATAGAAGGTAAATATTAAATTCAGGATGCCAAACTTGCAGAAGAGTAAAACAACTAACAATTTTTTTTATACTCTTGCAAATGATATGGGAAACAGGGAATTTGGTTTTAATCAGTTCCCAGCGGACTATAAATTCTACAATCTCATGTCTTTGACAAGCTTTGAGCATGCTTGGAAACTATGCCCAAACTGTCTTCAAACATTCTCTGAGATAAAACCTGATATTGAAAGCCCTAGGTTTGGTTTAGAAAGATGCCAAATTCCTAATGATCAAGTGCACTATTTTCTCTGTCAAGGTTGCCAAGAGAGTACATAAATCTAACCAAAGCTTAGCATCACAACTTCAATGATAAGGAAATTGTAGATTTACAGAGATTTATTGTGTTGTTAGGTTTCTGTAGATAACTTACCATCATCCACTTCCATTGCTACCATTCTGACAGTGGTCAAATTGTTGATGTAGGTAATGCAAGTATTTGGATCTAGTCCTCTTGGTTTTAACAAAACACTATAGTATATGGCACATTAGGAAAACTCTTGAAGGACAGAAGGAACAAATTTTTCTTTGAAATTGAAAGAGCACAAAAGTTCAGTTTAAAAAATACTTTCAAAACGGACCATTTTTTTTTCGCGGGGATTTTTTTAAAATCCAACGTAAACAAACTTTACAGTGTTGCCAGTTGACGTTTTGACGGTAAAAGATATTGGGCCAGTTGCAACTATTAAAGGATTTGACATGCGATCTTTCAATATTTATTTAACTTTGATTTATTTTTTTAATACCCATTTTAGAAATGAGAAATGAGTATAGCTCGATAGCCCACCTAGGTATCTAAAGAAAAATTGACATATATGTACCTATTTTTTTCTGTGGGCCTACAGCTTCCTGTGAAGATTTTATCCTGGTGGGATAATGTTCGTTCTCGGAACGGCTGGCTTTCTCCTATCTTGTCTTCCTTCTCTCTTCGATTTCGGGACGATAAGACCATAGCAGCTTCCCTGCTTACTTTTAATATTTCAGGTTTGTCTAATTATTGTGTGATGATTAAGTATAAATGCCAGCATAGTTAGTTTGGACTCTGCTGAGATAATAATAATAAATCAAATACCCCCTTACAAGGGTTAGTACACCCCACAATCAAACTAACTTTGTTTTATAATCAAAGATTACTCAAATGCCCCCTTACAAGGACGAGTACACACCACAATCAATGCACAAGGATGAATAAAGCCCATCAGGCGGAATTGAACCTAGACAATTTTGGTGCTAATGCTAAGGCAGTATGATAATCACTAGGACAGATAGGTAAGAAATTACCTATCCGGAAGTTCTCAACATTTTAGCTTCTTTGGCTTCTTCAAGTTCTTTCTTTTGCTCTGCTACAATTATTTTTCGTTCTTCTAAAAACTGTTGGTATTCCTCTGCATCTAGCTTGTCAACCACTTCTATACCCACTGATCTTGCCGAGCCAATAACTGATGTACAAATATATTCTAAAGTTTCACACTCAAAAGCAGAATCTTCTGATTTGATTTTGGCAATTTCATAAATATGTTTCAATGTTAACTTTCCTCCTATCTCTTTACCTGAAATGATAAGATGAATTGAGTACACATAAGTATTTTAATTATATAAGTAGGTACCTTATACCTCTGTCTCGCTGGAGGACGTAAAACTGAGACAAAACCAGCCCTGTCAAGCCACAGACAATAACACTGGCTCTTTTGAGGGTACCTGAATGGGACTATGGTCAAGTCCGTCTCAGGAAGTAGGGTACAACGACATAATTATGTACCTGAATATCCCTCATCAGACCCCTACGATTTAGGGGCCCTGAACTAACTCTCTGGCCTTGATGACACCTCTTGGTATCCTCTCAATGGGATAGTATGAAAATATAAATATCACAAAGTAAAAAAAAAAAAAAAAAAACACAGCAATTGTGAACAAACGAAAAAAATGACCTTCGCAGTAGAAGGTTGCCTCATATACCAAAACTAAGGGGGAAAAATTAATGGAACTAAAAAAGAGGCTAACTAGTACTTGGTAAATAAATTTCAAAAAGTAAAAAAGAAAACCCGCGAAAGAAAAATCAAACAGAAACATACAAACTGAAAACAGTGAGACGAACAAGAAGAAAGGCACAAAAAACTAACTGATTACAAAAAAAAAGAACTTTTCTACACTTACTTAAGTAGTCAATTATTTGAGTAGCCTCACCACTATACCGAAGAATCTAATCTGCCATCATCAGAATTGGGGAGAAAATGGCAAAAACTGCTTCTGCTTTAGTCATATTGATTATTTGGCCTTACTGTATTGATCGGTAGTAGCATATAGCCACAATACTTGAAGCTTTACACTCGTACACTTAAAATAAAATCATACCTATCTTTTATTTGTCAATATTGTTGTGTATGATGGTGGTTTCGAACCAGTGTATTTCGGTTTTCCAATATCCAATATTGGCTAGAGGGAATTGATTCAATCCTCAGTCTTGGTTTTCACTCTGGTGAGTCTACACAAAATAAATTTGTTCCAATGTTCTATTTTCAAAGTGATCTTTTCTTACTACATTAGAACTCTAATTCAACAGTTAGGTGGTAGAGAACACCTCCGGCGTTCATCTCGTCGTAATAATAGACTCGCAAGAGTCTATTATTACTATATTTTTCCCCCTTTCTCAACATGGTCTGTGTTATATGAATACAAATAAAACAAACCATCTTGTTGAAAAATAAAAACGTAAAACAAAGTTTATTAAGAGGAGAAGGGGGATAAAATGTGTCAACAATCTATGTTGCTAGGTATATCTACAAAAAGATGCAAACATTTCGTAGATGAAATAAAAGTTCAACCTGACAGCCTAGGTAACTTGGAAGGTCTACCTTGTAAGTGCTTGGTTGTGGGTTTGATTCTTATCTGGGGTGGATTTTATCCGAAACAGATAGATTTTGTTCTCAGAACAGCTGACTTTGTGCTACCCTACCATCCTTCTCTCTTCTTTATATCTCACACACTGTTTACATGTCTATAATTAAAACTTCTCACTACTTACCTCAAACAAAAAGAACAAAATGTTTCTCAGTAGGGGATGGTTTGGGTCATCATCAAATAATAAAAGTAGGTACATGAATGCTTGCTAACAATATTGTAGTGCTGAACTGTTCCCTCTAATAACATAGGACAAATTCCTTATCAATATGAAAATAAGGCATTCAAGTTTCAGTACATACCTCTCCAAGAGTAGGTCCAAGTGGTGGCCCAGGGCTTGCTAAACCAGCAGGGATGTTTGTTCTGATCAAACATAATTTTCTGTTGTCCCAACTCACAAACATAATATTGTGAGCTGGAATTTATGAGTTTGTCTATATACCTATTCAATATTCTATATCTATGACAAGAGGTAAACTTACCAGGTTTCATTACACCTTTAGCCATTCCAGCAGCCTGTTTGAGATAATATGATGTAGGAGGTTTGTGAATAATTAGCTTGTAAGACCTGTCTGGATTAACTTTGATTCTAGTAGGTAGTGGGAGACCTTCTTTCAAGTCTTTTGTTTTTTCATTGAAATCTTTACAGAATGTTGCAATGTTCACACCTCTCTGAAAGAAATAATAAAAGTACCTACATGAATGTTTGCTAACAATATTTAACTGTTCCCTCTAATAACATAGGACAAATTCCTTCTTATCAATATGAAAATAAGACATTCAAGTTTCAGTACATACCTCTCCAAGAGTAGGTCCAAGTGGTGGCCCAGGGCTTGCTAAACCAGCAGGGATGTTTGTTCTGATCATTCGGAAGTTGTCCACAGCTTTTTTTACATTTTTTGAAAACACTTTCCCAGCTTTAGACATGACTATAGGATACTGTAGCTAATCAACCTGCGGGTAAAACCAATCCGGGTTGGCGCGGTCTTGCAGTTTATACACAGCAGTGACAGCCTGCACCCGTACACTGGCCACTTTATCCTTAATCCGATCCAACATGGCACGGGATAACTCATCGAATATATCGTCATCAATGACCGAACACTCTGCCAGGAGTTTGGCCAGGAGAAAACACACACGATAACGAATGAGAGGATCATCCACGTTAGTGATCTGAGGGACAGAAACGATATTAGTGGTCAAGACGCTCGCCTGGTAAACAGGAGGGTGTGGGTTCGATTCCACACGAGGTACATGTCTATAATTAAAACTTCTCACTACTTACCTCAAACAAAAAGAACAAAATGTTTCTCAGTAGGGGATGGTTTGGGTCATCATCTACGTTAGTGATCTGAGGGACAGAAACGATATTAGTGGTCAAGACGCTCACCTGGTAAACAGGAGGGCGTGGGTTCGATCCCACCCGAGGCATTGAATTTTATCCTCATTTATTTGAGAATTTGACCACATAATAATGGAGCTCTAAGGGTTAGGTGGTAGAGAACGCCTGGTTTCGAACCAGTGTATTTCGGTTTTCCAATATCCAATATTGGCTAGAGGGAATTGATTCAATCCTCAGTCTTGGTTTTCACTCTGGTGAGTCTACACAAAATAAATTTGTTCCAATGTTCTATTTTCAAAGTGATCTTTTCTTACTACATTAGAACTCTAATTCAACGAACTCCTACGACTCCTAGAAACCTTACATCTCCTGAAAGTCCCATCACTCCTAGAAATCCTTCAACTTTGGAAAGTCCAACAAGTTCTGAAGCTTATGGAACTCCAACGGTCAGTCCTGAAATGCAAGTGCCTCGTCGTACTACTCGGGTAATTAGAAGAACCAGAAGATTAATTGAAGAGATGTGAAGGCTTATCCTGACGAAGGGAATGTGGTGTATGATGGTGGTTTCGAACCAGTGTATTTCGGTTTTCCAATATCCAATATGGGCTAGAGTGAATTGATTCAATCCTCAGTCTTGATTTTCACTCTGGTGAGTCTACACAAAATAAATTCGTCCCAATGTTCTATTTTCAAAGTGATCTTTTCTTACTACATTAGAACTCCAACTCAACAAACGAGACAAAAACATAAAAGTACAGAGAAAAGAAGATGTACATAGAGTAAAAGGAGTATGGGGGGAAAATGCAGGAACAAAGAAAAAAGAAAATACTCCAAAAAAGGGGCTACATGAAAGATATAGACAAAAGGAATAATACTGACAGGAAAGTGAAGAAAAAGAATGAAGAATGGGTATGCAATACACTGATAGTGCATATTGCTCAAATACCCCCAAAATGTTTTATAAGTATATAGGTAATTAGTGAAAATATTGTAATCTAATTATAAGTATTTCAACAAATAAAGATGTGGCCATAGTGGGGCATTCCCTGCTGAGGTAAAAATAATAATAATGTAAATGCATTTTTTTTGTGTTATTATGTCACAACTTTGGTGCTCACTGCAGCATTGTAGGATTTTCCCAATATCTCAACAATCCAAAAATCCAATGTTTACCTACCATGCTGGCACCGGTTGCTATGCGCATTTATATGTCATAGCTACTCATTTTCCTCACGAGGCTGAGTGGGCCCCGCAACAGCCAGTCATGGAATCAGTCATTTGCATGATACAAATTTCTTGACCCCGCCGGGAATCGAACTTGGGTCTCCCGCGTGCAAGGCGAGCGCAGTGACCACTACGCCATGTTGTGTATGATGGTGGTTTCGAACCAGTGTATTTCGGTTTTCCAATATCCAATATTGGCTAGAGGGAATTGAAATCAACCTGCGGGTAAAACAAATAAATTATGATCAGAAATTGAACATTATGAAATGGGAGGTAACTGGCTTGGGGATGTTAAACAGGGAGTAGACCAGCTTAGTCTTGCTGGGGGACTATAAACAGGGAGTATACCAGCCTGAATTTCCCTTGCTAAAGAAATAGCAAAGGTTGAGAGGGAAGGGCATCCACTCATAAAATTTGTAGCCAAAACCAAATGTCAGCCCAAAGCAATCAGCCCTAGCTAGGGTGAGGCTGACGAAAAACGCTGACCCCGTCCATACACGGGAAAAGGTGAAGAAAAAGAAGAAGAGATAAAGAAGGAATACTAAAATGTGTGGTTTAAATACACAGCAGCACACACATTCAAACATCTTTGAATACTCTTTTGTGAAACAGTCTAATTTGGATGGTGTCAGGAGGGAATGTTTTTGTTGGAACTTACGAGCATATCATTCTGTACTTTGGTATTGCTTATTCACAGATTGAGATCATTAATACTGGAACAGGGGCCAAATTCAATATTAACCTAATAATAACATCTCAAATAGTCTTTTGTGAAACAACCTATAGCAGTGCACACATTGAAACATCTTTGAATACTCTTTTGTGAAACAGTCCAATTTGGATGGTGTCAGGAGGGAATGTTTTTGGAATTTACGAGCGTATCATTCTGTACTTTGGTATTGCTTATTCACAGATTGAGATCATTAATACTGGAACAGGGGCCAAATTCAATATTAACCTAATAATACAACATATGCTATGAACAGAGATTTCCCATTTTGTGACCTATGGTTTCCATGCAGCCCACACACACTCCAGGCACAGACTTCACAGCTCCCTGGTACTGGAACTTTACCAATTTCTTACAAAACAGTTTTGCCCCATTGGCCCTTTATCATCTCTCCCCTGACACACTTGGAATAAATTTATTAAGTCTTAAGACTGATTTTCATGTGGTACCTAATCATAATCACTCACCAAAATTGAAAATCCCTGGACTACCACTTTGGTTTTCTACACCACACTTGACGTTCTGATGTGTGATTCTGTTCTCTATGTAGAATAAACTCTTGTTTCTTCTTATCTACCTAGGTATGGTCTTTTACTCTTTTCTTTTATCAAAAAAGTTCTCTTAAAATGAAATTTTATCAAAAATTCCTATTTTCACCGCACAGCACACTGATAAAAAAATTTCAAGGTTTTTAAAATTTCGCGCTACAAATCAGTTTCAGTCGTACCGGCATCAGGCCGGCAACTGAATTTCAGGCTTCACTTTTCACGTCATCGTGTGATTTGAACCTCCTTGATAAAAACCCTTCGTGGGCTTTCGTAACCCTTCGGCAAATTTCGCTCGTCACTCGTCAGCGATCAGCAAATCAGCATTTTCCTGAGATTTCTTTTCCCCATACCCCATTTTACTTCTTGAGGAAAAGGAAATTCGTACTTATCAGTTATCTAATTTATCAGCTAATAGTGCTAATACGCAGTGTTTCATTATTTTAATTACAACGCTGTCATTACTTCTGCAAAGGCGATGGAAAAAAGAGATCGTAAGCTCTTCTTCTGATTTCAGAAACAAACCATTAGGTAAGTAGTTGTGTTAACAAAAAAGAAAGTAAAAAGTTATGGGGGACATGGGGGTAGGAAAGTGGAAAGTTGGATAAAGTAAGTAGGTGTTAATGTTGCAAAAGCTGTCCATTTGAACTAGTAAGCAGGAAAAAAGGGCTTGTTGCATCTTTAGACTACCTACTTACAAACTCCATAAATTAAAATCCTTCATTTAATATTCTACAAGTGTACAGAAGACACAGAAGTGCAGTCGAATCCACTTAACTCTACCCTAAGTCAAATCTGTCAAATTGGGACCTATCTAAATAGGAAACCTGGATGAATGAGGGGGAAAAAAATGCTGGTCCTTTGGGTTCCCAATCAGACAGGTTCAACTCTAGGTACCTCTAAATACTTTGGTGGGTAGGTATGTAGGTAAAGCACCTATGAGATTACATTTTTTTTTTTTTTTTTTTTGTATCAAAAGGAGTAAAATGAGGCATAGGTTTTGAATCACAGCTAAGTCCCATGTGGACAATCCAGGTGTAGTCATTGTGTCTGTAGTCTGTAGATTTAATAAAGTAGGTATTAACCAACAATGTTTTTTTTTCTATGGTTGAAGGATGGAAAGTCCAGAAGTGACATTTATTTTCCAATTTGGACTCATCCGGGACACTGTGAGTGCTGAAGTTTGTTCCCTCAACCTAAAATCCATCAAGGAGCTGGCATGTAACTTCATCAATGCCAAGGTAAGTAAGAGTTCATTTCATAGAACAAATACTTCCCTGCTTACTTTTAATATTTCAGGTTTGTCTAATTATTGTGTGATGATTAAGTATAAATGCCAGCATAGTTAGTTTGGACTCCAAACCTTGGGGGATGTCTGCCTTTCAAGTGTTGAGCTGTGGGTTTGATTCTTGCCCAGATAAACTTTATTATGAACAGATAGGGTTTATTCTTTGAGCAGTTGCAAAGTGTCCTGTCCTGTCTTCTTCTTGGTTTAGGTTGATGAAATCTTTGTTGTTATCCTACTTAGTTTCCTGTATCAACATTTTTTTTTTTTTTTTTTTACTTTTGACTCCAAACTTTGGGGGATGTCTGCCTTTCAAGTGTTGGGCTGTGGGTTTGATTCTTGCCCTGACAAACTTTATTATGAACAGATAGGGTTTATTTTTTGAGCAGTTGCAAAGGCAAAGCCTATCCTGTCTTCTTCTTGCTTTAGGTTGATGAAATCTTTGTTGTTATCCTACTTAATTTCCTCTATCAACATTTTTTTTTTTTTTTACTCTTGATAGAGGGATTACTTACTGATAGATTAGGTACTTAATTTTTGGTTTTAGGTTGATGAAATCTTTGTTATTATCCTATCCAGTTTCCTCTATCAAATCCTTTTTTTTTCTTTTGATCAAGGGACCTGAATGTTTTTTTTTTTTTTTTTTTTTTTTTTTTTTT
>NW_007377906.1:22829-62776 GCF_000475195.1 Diaphorina citri | reverse complement strand
TATGTTTGAAGAATCCACTACATCAGAGCTAAACACGGAATCAATCGTCAAAATTTGGAAAAAAGTTCCGAAAGACCAATTTCCCGTGTTATGTGACCTTGCTCAACAAATTCTTTCAAGATTTGGGTCTACTTATGTGTGTGAAAAACTCTTTTCGACACTAACTTTTGTTAAAAATAAATATAGGTTCACACTCTCTTCCAATCACATCAGGGACGTAGTTTTATTGGCAAACACCGAACTACATCCAAACATAGAAAGATTGATACAAGATTATGTGTGTTTAATTAAATGAGTTTAATTCTGATTAAATGTTTTTAAATTTGGGTTTTCTGTTAAAAGAAAACCTTGTTTTATAGTAATATTATTGTTATGAGTATTATTGTTAAGAGCTTTATACAAGCAACCACACAGTCAAACGTATAATGTGGCCCGCGGCCTCATCTGGTATCCAAAATTTGGCCCGCCTTCAAAAAAGGTTGAGCGCCCTTGGTCTAGGACATTATTATGTACTAGAATTAGTTTCAGTGCTGATAAGTAGTGATATTTATTATTTTGCTAGTCACTTCCCATTTTTTCACTTCCTTTTTTCTACTTTAATGTTTTCTCATTTATATAAGGTGTCCATCTACTTACATACAATACCTACTTATGCTAGGTACTTTGCCTTGTAAGCGCTTGGCCGCGGGTTCGATTCTCGCCCGGGGCGGATTTTATCCTGAACAGATAATGTTCGTTCTCAGAACGGCTGGCTTTCCCCTATCCTGCCTTCCTTCTCTCTTCGCTTTCGGGACGATAGGACCTTGGCAGGTACAGTTCCCTCTTGATAGAGGTTTGATAACCTCTTAAAAAACAGGTTCCGGTCCTTTATTTGTGCCTACCTTTCCTATTCAGCAGGTAGGATTAGTGAAACAGGTTCCGGTCCTTTATTTGTGCGTACCTATTCATCAGCAAGGTGCACCCCGGAACCCGTAGCAATGAGCGCCTGACGCCTAGACCAGAACCGTAGAGAATTACCATATCCTAAACCTGAAAGTGAAAGGGCTCGCGTATGACTTCACTTGAAGCGTAGAATAGACACCGACTGGTCACAAAATAACGAGACGTATCAGTAAACATTATTTTCCAACAGATCGGGACTTTTCAGTCTCATTCTTGCAGTATAAACAGGGTATTTTTTATTCTATTCTAAAGAAGGACTAGGTCCAAATTTTCGGAATCTGACCTGTAGTAAGTAAAGCAGAAAAATGAAGCTCAAGGGTGGGCCCGGGCCCCCTCAGCCCTTCCCCCCTCGGCCCTTCCCTTAAATACAGCCCTGCTATCGAAAACTAGGAGTATAGCTACCCAATGCTAATTGGATTCATTTACTCTGACTTGTCTTGAGCAAATGTGGCTTACCTATGTGTACTGTAGCGTTGCCTAATTATCCTCAGTATATTAGAGACAGTAATTATGTTTTTTTTTAGAAACGTCATTAGAAAACGTAAGTCTTGTTTTTACTATGCAGTGGGAGTTGCTAAGGATTACCCAAAATGTTTTTCTAGAGGAGGGATTTCCAACTTGGATGTTTTTCTAGAGGAGGAATTTCCAACTTGGATGGTTTTCTAGAGGAGGAATTTCCAACTTGGATGTTTTTCTAGAGGAGGGATTTCCAACTTGGATGTTTTTCTAGAGGAGGGATTTCCAACTTGGATGTTTTTCTAGAGGAGGAATTTCCAACTTGGATGTTTTTCTAGAGTAGGAATTTCTAGAGGAGGGATTTCCAACTTGGACCGGTTGAAAATCGGCCTTTACTGAGGGTCGGAGGGGGGTATGGATGATTTATGGTGATTTTGACCAAGATGTCTGTGACTAGTATTAATGCTCAATATAATGAAATTTGCTTATATGTTTGTACTTTTTTAAACACTTACATTTATGTAGTTTTTTTTTTTCGTCTTATTGTCAGGGAATACAGGGTGCACGTGACCTCGTGAGGACAACTGAGTAGCTTCTTTAAATAAGTAGCAACCAGTGGCGCCATTACCAGTGTAAAAAGATTATTGAATTATGGAAATTGTCTGCTTTACCACAAAGAATGTGAGATTTGATTTGGATTGATTTGAACATTTTTATATTTCACAGAGAAAGAGACACTATTGGCGGCTAGACTCGAAATGTCTCACTTTGTTCCAATCAGAATCTGGATCTAAATATTACAAGGAGATTCCTCTGTCTGAAATCCTGGGCATAGAACCTTGCAAGCCTTTAACCCATGGTAAGCAGTAATCTCATTTCATTTGTGTCCATTGTTTCGTCAATATCACTTAACAGGGTTTATACGCGACCTGGAAAACCTGGAAAAGTCATGGAATCTGAAAATCGGCCAAAAAGTCATAGAAAGTCGCAAAAATTTAAACAAAACCTGGAAAAGTCATGGAATTTGCCACCCGGTCAAAAATGAAAAACATTCAAATTAAATATCATGCACATATTTCTAAAAAACGGCCTGCGGCGCATTCCCCCTCATATTCCTTGACGTTCTGCATATTGCATATTTTATTTAAATGAAGAGGTAATCTTACTGATTTGAATTTTTTGCCAACGATTTTTAGGAGTACGTTAGAGTTTTGATAACCACTGGAAAGTAGAAACAAACAGACCATGTCGTCCATGATAGTATGGTCTATGGACTCTGACTATGATTTACTATAACACAGGCCGTACATCACTAGAGCTCTTAGTCCTTCACTGTACTATTACGTACGGTTTGAGGGTGATAAAAAGGGATTCCCCCCCCCCTGTATTATGTATGGTTGTAGGGAGATAAAAAGGGATTTTTTTTCCTGTACTATTATGTATGGTTGTAGATTCGTATTTGTGGCTGTTACGCCTAAATTTCGGTGACTCGAATCTTTTAAATTCCTTCTGATTGTTTCACAGCTCATCTGCCCCCGGAAGAGTTACAGCAAGTGCAGATTCGGCCTCACACACTTACCGTGCACTCGTACAAAGCGCCCACCTTCTCGCTTATATGTTTGTACTTTTTTAAACACTTACATTTATGTAGTTTTTTTCGTCTTTTGGGGCTGTTACGCCTAAATTTCGGTGACTCGATCCTTTAAATTCCTTCTGATTGTTTTACAGCTCATCTGCCCCCGGAAGAGTTACAGCAAGTGCAGATTCGGCCTCACACACTTACCGTGCACTCGTACAAAGCGCCCACCTTCTCATTAAAAACGATTGTGTCCTGTTCTGATTTCAGATACCGAATCACGGGCTGACCAGACTTCTAGACCGCCTGATGTTGTTCCGGCATGATTACACGTACCCTAATGTTCTGCTCATTATCAACGCCGTGTCGGACATTGTCGATGAGACGGTGGTCGAAATTGTGCTCGCAGGTAAGTCGAATCCAGGCGTGCAATCAATCATCTGGATAGAATAGAATGTACCTTGTTTATACGGATATGACTTATACCCCAACTTTATTGTCTTCTTCTTCAGGTGCCTTCTCCATCTCGGAGGTTGGCTATCATCATAGCAATTCGAACTTTGTTTACAGCGGCTTTGAACAGGTCACATGACGAGCAATTGAACCATTCTCGCAGATTTCGCAACCAGGATATTCTCCTTCTTCCCACGGATCGTTTCCCGATGATTTTGCCCTGTATTATGAGATGTAGGATTTCGTACTTGGGTCCTCTCATGATGTGTCCTAGGTACGAGAGTTTTCGTTTCTTTACTTCGTGGAGGATTTCGGGTTCTTTTCCCATTCTTCTCAGTACTTCTAGGTTTGTCACATGGTCTGTCCAGGATATTCGCAGCATACGTCTGTAGGTCCACATTTCAAATGCTTGTAGTCTTTTTTCGCTGGCTTTATTCAATGTCCACGCCTCGACTCCGTATAGGAGGACTGAGAATACATAGCATTTTAGGAGGCGGGTTCTAAGGTTATCTTGAATCTTGCATTGACCTTGACCCATCCATCTCGATTCACTAATTCCTAGAATACCTAGGTTTAGTCTTTTCATTTCTTGGGCAATATTGTGGGCTTTCCCTGGTTCGTGCATGCTGTTGACATTCCATGTTCCGATTTTGACATGTCCTTTAAAAGTTTTTCTTCTATTCATTGCATCTCTCAGAACTGTCCCCCCCGGAGATCCGATTGGGGGACTTGAAACTCCGGAATAATAATTAGTCCTGACTTCTGCCATGATGAGTTTTCAAGGATTATCAATATGATCTTTAATGCAGTGGTTATCCGTTGCCATAACTGCATCCTTATACCGTTGACTAACTTTAGTAGTTCATCCGCTTTTTGGGCCGATTTCTCAACCCAAGGACAAAAGAGTGCCCTGACTTACTCGGTGTAACACTAGGTGCTATCCGAGGAAGTTGCACCACTTATTCCGGTGATGTTTCGGTCGCCATTGCCTCGTTAGTAGAAACAGGGGATACCTACGTGAAGGTGAGGTTGACATTAACATGGAGAGGCTGTGGTTTGACGCATACCATGCCTTACCCCCCTTTATCAAAATTTATCAAAAATCATCAAAATATTTTAAACTTTTATTCAACATCTAACCCTGTAACCTACCAAGTACCTACACATGAGAAATTCCCCCAACCTCCTTGAGGTATGGAGGTAGGTATTCTTATAGGTAGACAGGTATACAACTAGGTAGGTAGGTATGTGTTATTATTATTATTATTATTATTATTATTATTATTATTATTATTATTATTATATTGCGTAATCACTTTATTAAGGTACATAATATTACATATGGGAAATAACTTTCAACATATGAATATCTAAATTTCTCTCATTCATTCAGGACTTTCCTAACGATGGACGTGGTAGATAAAATGACTGACATCTGTGCTTTCTTGATGATAGCTGAAGGATTTTTGATGTTCAACTTCTCTATATTGATTTTAAGAATGGCAGACCGCCACGGGCCCCGCGAAAAACTCCATGAGGGACTGGATCTTCAGTTATTTCATTTCTCACATTGTTAAGAAAAAAACCATCAACCTTTTTAAAAAGAAGGAGAAGAAGAAGAAGAAGAAGAAGAAGAAGAAGGAAATTTATTTCCAACTAGCTCCCTAGTCCCTTAAGGACAAAATTATCCCCACTCCCCCGTTTCTGTCCTAAACCGAAAAGTGAAAGGGCTTGCGTATGACTTCACTTGAAGCGTAGAATAGACACCGACTGGTCACAAAATAACGAGACGTATCAGTAAACATTATTTTCCAACTTAAGTACCTATTGTTTCAATACAATTTTCACGAGACATATCAATATCAACCTCAATTGTGTAGTGATTAGCAGGGTGGACTCTTTATCGTGACACCGCAGACTTCATGTAGCGTTTTCTGTTTTCATATTTAGGTGTTGCAAAGTTTGCAGTTGTTTAAGACAGCCTAGTTGGCTTGAAGAAACACGCTACGCTACGTGAGCTTACGTAACGTGATAGTAGTGTGTTTCTTTCTACCTTAAGTCGCGGGTTCGATTTTCGCCCGTGGCGGATTTTATCGTAACCAGAGAAAGTTCGTTCTCGGAACACCTAGCTTTCTCCTATCCTGTCCCTCACCGATTTCGGGGACGATAAGACCTCACCAGTTACGGTTCTCTCTCTCGAACATTTTTCTTGAAAAAAAAAAGAGAAAGAAAAGTAGTTGTTATTACCTCTCAGTAAAAGGAGTTGTTATTACCTCTCAGAGTGTCCCCAAACTTTTCTCATCTCACGTTCTATCTTCTGAATGTTCCAATCAGAGTGTTTGGTTTGTTTCTGAATCTGAACTTGGAATCTAAAGAGCAAGGCTTGGAATTCCCCAGCACACGTCTTGTCAAGGCTGAACGATACCGTGATATCAAATATACTCCAGTGCGAAACATTTGGCACTGTTTGCATTTCCGATTTCCCATTTCTTTACTTTATTTTTTCTGATAGCTTTTTTTTATATAAATAACAAAGATTCCTATCAGAGGAGTGAAGTCTTCAGCTGTAAACAAAATCGAGAGAAAATATCGTTATTTTAAGAGGTTTGATAGAGGGAACGGTTTGTAACTACTATAACTAAGGTCTTGCCATCTTGAAAGCGAAGAGAAGGAAGACAGGATAGGAGGAAGCTAGCCTTATCTGTTTAAGATGAAACCCGCCCCGGGCGAGAATCGATCCCGCGGCTCAGCTCTAGGCAGACGCTCTACCCTCCGAGCTAACTAGACTGTTCTGACAGCCTTTACGGAATGTTTTGAAAATAGTTCATAATATGTTGTGTTCGAGATACTGTACTTCGTTTTTTAGTTGGCTCTAATGGAGGAGTTGCAAATGGGTAAAAATTATTAATAAATGGTCAATTCCTACGTAAAAAGTAGTGAAAAATCCAAATCTGAGGTCGAAACTCCGAAAAAGTAACTTTAAAAGGTCGAAAATACAAATTTTCGGAGTCTGGTCTACAGTTAAGAAAAAAAAGCTCTGGGTAAGGCTAGGACCCGTGCCCCCTCGCCCTTCCGTAAGTACGGCCCTGATTCTAATGTATCCCGCCACACTAATTCAGACAACAGATCTGAAAAGCTCAACCACATAGGGGGTGCTCGAGCTACTCGAATGTGCTGAATAATAAATTAATGTTATTCAGAGCGAGCTTTTGATCTAAATCAGCGGTTCTCAGCCTTTTTTCGCCCGCGTACCCCTTGGGTACCCGGATTTAATCTCACGTACCCTCGCCACCATCATATTGAGTACCGGGTACCCATACCTAGGTTGATATGTACCATTACTACTAAGTTCTAAACACACTCACTACCTTTTGAAAAACTCAAGTATTTCAGTATCTCGTAGTCAAAATTCAGTATACATTTCTGGACTGTAGGTACTGCACTGATAAGCCGTCAAAATTCAAAATTTGCTTTTGTCCTTCATTACACAATTTTTTCTCGCGTACCCTCGGAGGGTCTCTTGCGTACCCCCGGTTGAAAATCGCTGCTCTAAATGTTTTATTCAAAATGTCAAACGTAACGCCATCACCATGGTCAGTGTCAGGACATACACATCAAGGTAGCATTATGCAGTCTGCTTTGTGCATGTCATTATGTGTGGATTAACTTAACCCCATCGAGCTTTTGTTTTCACAACAAAAAAGTTTTTTTTCGCCTTTTCCCGTGTTCAGACGGGGTTGGCGTTTTTTCGTCAACCCTCAATGTAGGGTAGCCGTTTTTGGGCTGACTTTTGGTTTTGGTTGTGCATGCCATTATGTGTGAATTAAGTTAACCCCATCGAGCTTCTTTTTTGACACCAAAAAAGTTTTTTTTTTCTTCACCTTTTCCCGTGTTCAGACGGGGTCGATGTTTTTCGTCAACCCTCAATGTAGGGTGACCGTTTTTGGGCTGACTTTTGGTTTTGGTTATGCAGTCTGCTTCATGCCATTATGTGTGCCCATCGAGGTTCTGTTTTCACATCAAAATATGGAAAGTAAAAAAAAAAAATCTCCTTTTACTTCGCCTTTTCCCGTTTTGAGACGGGGTCAGCATTTTTCGTCAGCCTCTCGATCTAGGGTGATCGCTTTTGAGCTGACTTTTCAGAAATTTCAGGACGGTAATATCCTCCCTGTTTGTGTGAACGTATTTCAGGAGTGTGTGGATGCCGTTTGAGTGTCAAGGGTTAGGTGGTTTAATAATGCTCATGTACCTACATATCAGATATTGGAGAGATTTTGCATTTCCACGGTTCTAATGTCCTCATAACAATAACCCATACCCCTTACTTTTAACTTTCTTTTTTACGTAACGTTATTGGGCACGTTATCGACTTTTATTTCCAGAGGGTGACAGAAGTGTTCGCTTTCGTCTTATAAGGGCCATTTAAGAGCCCGCTGCCCGCTCCCACTGGTCGTTCGAAAAAAATCGTGTCGTGTGTTGTGGGAACAATCTCATTTAAATTACAATGCCTACAGGAAAATCGGAAAAAATCGGATGAATCTCACGACAAGAGGGAATGGGCTCTAGGGGGTTAATTTACCAATGGCCTTGTGTGGACCCTGCACCCAAAGGGAGATTACCTACTTTGTTCAAGTGACATGTAAGGGGTTAACTTAGCAATGGTTCTGTTGACCCAGCACCCAAAGGGGGAATACTTTGTTTTAGTTTTCTCGCCCATCTGCTGATGTTTGTATTGTGCAATTAGACATTGATATGTCAAAGGATGGAATTTAAAGTGGCATAGAGACTATGGCTGTAGCGAATGGAAGGGTTGTCCGTTTTCCCTTCCCATTTGAGAGAAAAAAAATCTATTTAGGCTCAAAATCTTGCTTTTTTTTGGAGCCGTTTGATAAAGAACTGTAACAACAAATAACGTAGGTCTTATCATGCCGAAATCGAAGAGAGGAGGACAGGATAGGAGAAAGCCAGTCGTTCCGAGAACGAACCTAATCTGTTTAGGATAAAGCCGAGGGCGGTAATCGAACCCGCGATAACAAGGCCACACTACCTTTCAACCTAACTAGGCTTTGCCCTTGAATAATTAACTTTGAAATTTCTGTCACTTTAATTCAAAGTTTGTTTATATTTCACCATGTTTGAGAGTCCGTTCCCACTTGTCGTGAATTTCACCCGATTCCCCCCCCCCGAATGTCCTGTAGGCAATGTTTAAATGAGAGTGTTCTCACTACACACGACACGATTATTTTCTTCCCTCGAACGACACAAAATGTCCTGTAGGCAATGTAATTTAAATGAGAGTGTTCCCACTACACACGATTTTTTTCCCGAACGAAAAAAATTGTAATAAAAATATGCGAAAATTGTAGGTACGTCTTAACGATTAAAGAAATACAAGCCACCCACCTTCTGTGACTTCTGCGGAGAGATGCTGTTTGGACTTGTGAGGCAGGGACTCAAATGTGAAGGTAAACCCGTGGGAAGAGACTGGAATTCTCTCCATAGGGACATGAGGGACTCACAAAGTCTAGGAACATTCAAGACCTCCCTGGTAAAATATCGTAAAGGCTCACAGCTGGAATTCTCTCCATAGGGACATGAGGGACTCACAAAGTCTAGGAACATTCAAGACCTCCCTGGTAAAATATCGTAAAGGCTCACAGTGAAAGAAGAAGATGAAGAAGAAGAAGAAGAAGAAAAAGGCTTTAGTATAGTGACGTTATGTCCACTGTGATCGAGTGGTTAAAGAGCTCCGACTCTCAATCGAAGAAAAAGGCTTTAGTATAGTGACGTTATGTCCACTGTGATCGAGTGGTTAAAGAGCTCCGACTCTCAATCCGAAGGTGCTGGGTTCGAATCCTAGCCGAAATGGAAATTTTCTGACAAAACTTTTCCTTTCCCAGATAGGCAGGGATGTAAAAAGAAGAAGAAGAAGAAGAAGAAAAAAATTGTAATAAAAATATGCGAAAATTGTAGGTACGTCTTAACGATTAAAGAAAGAAATACAACCAGTAGAGGGTTAATGGATTTCCGTGTCTATTGGATCTCAATTCTCAACCTCAAGCAGTGTACCGAGCGGTTTAAAGTGTTTAAACCACCTTAGTGCTCAGATTAGGTGTAAATATCCTTGGACCACAAGTTGTATTGTACACATTGTACCGTGTGTTATGTATGATGCGTCTGCCTTGCAAGCGCTAGGTCGTGGGTTCGATTTAGATAATCACTCTCCCAAGTCCTAAACAGATAATGTTCGTTCTCGGAATTGCTGGCTTTCTCCTATATTATCCTCTCTCTTCGATTTTTTCGTCACAATAAGATCTCCGTTAAAAAATGAGTTATTTATTTATGTCCACATTATTAATTTATGTATAAAAATTTCCATCTCTATCCCCTTCTCAGGATGTTCTCTCAACTTTCACAAGCGGTGCGTGGTGAAAATCCCCAACAACTGTAGCTCAGGATACAAACACCGGCGAAGCTCAACACTGCATGTACCTCACTCTACGTCCGAGACTGGTTCTAACTCTTCCATAGCTTCTGACGATTCCAACTACACTGTAAGTTGTATAGGGTTTTCAAAAACAAAATATTTTTTTTTTTGAGGGAAATTCAATGGGTTTCAATGATCAGCTTGGAAATCTTTCTGGAAAATTCAAGCTCTTTCTGCGTGCGCTTCTTTTTGGATTTTTGCCTGAATTGTTTCCGGATGTTCCGCCTGAATATGTTTCATTTTGAATTCCTCATTCTGCGGGCACCCTAAAAAACTTCAAACCTACTAAAAAAAGTACATTTCAAATTGTTTTTCTTCTCCCCCACAGTCTTCCTCATTCTCCACCAAGCCCAGCAGCCGTTCCCCCTCCCTCACCTCACGCACGGATGCCCTCTCCCCTACCTCCCCGGGAGCGCCCTCTAGCGTCAACATTCCGCATACGTTCAACCTGCACACCTACACCCGGCCCACCCTATGCGGCCTGTGCAAGAAACTGCTCAAGGGTCTGTTCAAGCAGGGCTTGCAGTGCAAGGATTGTGGGTTCAACGTGCACAAGAAGTGCCTGGACAAGGTGCCCAAAGATTGCGTCGGCGAGCCGGTGACGAACAACAAGAGTAATAATTATTGTAAGTTGAAATCTGAAGTTGCCAGCCTTGTTAGCTTGGAGAGTAGCGCGTCTGCCTCGTATAGCTGCCTCGTTCGTGAGCATATACATAGTTGTTACTTCAGGCCTCTCGCAAATTGGAGGTCTCCCATCACTTCCATAGGTTAGGAATTTAAAGCGGCATCGTGTGATAATTAAGTTGGGTCTATAGTTTCTTAAGGCCTCTTGCACATTGGAGACGTTCTGCATCATTTTGGTAGGTTTGGACTTTGGATTTTCAAGCGGCATCGCGCGACTGCGCGCTACTAAAAGTTGCGCGTTACGTTTGAATTCAAAATGAAACACCATTTCAGTATTCTTATCATCCTGAAAGCGAAGGGAGAAGGAAGACAGGATATTACAAACTCGGAACTACCGCAGGTCAAGTTGTGCGACTTTGGTTTCGCTCGTATCATAGGCGAAAAATCTTTCCGTCGCTCTGTGGTCGGAACGCCGGCTTATTTGGGTGAGTTTATATAACTTCTAGGGTTTTTCCTGAGATAGGTTTTACCCTTCATTCGGCGATAAATTATCCGCCTACTCACATTAACTTAACCTAGCCTGAATGGGGCCAGAAAAAAACAGCAACACGTGATTGCCCAGATAGTCACCCATCCGAATACTAACTACGCACAAAGTTGCTTAACTTTAGTGATTTCTTGGAACGTTCGAACCCGTGACCTAGCTCTTAAGATGTAATAATAATAATAATAATAATAACAGACTCTTGAGTGGAAGGTAACCACCAGGTGAGGTTAACGCCGGAGGCGTTCTCTACCACCTAACCCTTAGAGCTCCATTATTATGTGAATATAATCAACTCCTTAGTCTAGGACATTATTATGTACTAGAATTAGTTTCAGTGCTGATAAGTAGTGATATTTATTATTTTGCTAGTCACTTCCCATTTTTTCACTTCCTTTTTTCTACTTTAATGTTTTCTCATTTATATAAGGTGTCCATCTACTTACATACAATACCTACTTATGCTAGGTACTTTGCCTTGTAAGCGCTTGGCCGCGGGTTCGATTCTCGCCCGGGGCGGATTTTATCCTGAACAGATAATGTTCGTTCTCAGAACGGCTGGCTTTCCCCTATCCTGCCTTCCTTCTCTCTTCGCTTTCGGGACGATAGGACCTTGGCAGGTACAGTTCCCTCTTGATAGAGGTTTGATAACCTCTTAAAAAACAGGTTCCGGTCCTTTATTTGTGCCTACCTTTCCTATTCAGCAGGTAGGATTAGTGAAACAGGTTCCGGTCCTTTATTTGTGCGTACCTATTCATCAGCAAGGTGCACCCCGGAACCCGTAGCAAATGAGCGCCTGACGCCTAGACCAGAACCGTAGAGAATTACCATATCCTAAACCTGAAAGTGAAAGGGCTCGCGTATGACTTCACTTGAAGGTCAGTGTAGCTTAACCTCGGGATCTTACTGTCGAATTTAAATCACAAAAAGTTTCTTTAGATGTTTACAGCAGAAGCGTCAAATTCCGAGGAAATCCTTCGTGAAACAGGTACTTACAAATATTAAATTTCAGTTTGTGCGTGTTTTTTAAGGCCAGTGTTTCACCGCCGTTTTTATTTCGTAGCAGTGACTACATTAGACTCGTGTGGTCTGAATCGTAGCCTGTCCATCCTGGTCCCGGAGTAAATTATCTGTATCCCTCATGTACTCATTCTCTCATCAGATAGGCGATAAGAGACACAATACTTTCAACTTGGGTGCTGGGTCAACACAAGAACACCAGAAAGTATTCCGTTGAAATATTTTCAAGATCAAATACAAAGTAGTATGTGATTCTGATTTTTTACTTGCAGATTCTGGTGGCTCTGAAACATCTGCACAGCAAGAACATTGTCCACTGCGATCTCAAACCAGAGAGAAATTTATTTCCAACTAGCTCCCTAGTCCCTTAAGGACAAAATTATCCCCACTCCCCCGTTTCTTGTAAATAAGTTCTACGATGTACTGAACCCCTAGTTTGCTTATTGCAAGATTTTGAGGACAGGATGGAACAGTCGGTTGGTAACAAGAATGTGCCTGATGTCATATGAAGAGATAGTGAGATGTTTAGTTTTTAATAAAAAAATTTATCTTATAGTTTATTTATTAATGTTCGTCTCTGTGTCTCCTATGTTCAGCAGGTGACTATGCGGACAGTGGCGTGGGTGATACTAGTCGCGACATTCTCGAGGAGGATAGCAGCGATAACGAGGCCCTCTCCCCCACGGATAACAAGATGGCGGCCGATAGTAACAACAAAATGGCGAACGGGTCTTCACACTCGCACACTACGGGTCATTCACCCCACGGCACTGCTAATATTCCGTTCATCGTAAGTAGAATAGAATATACCTAGTTTATCCTGCTCGAATGAGACTAAAAAGTCCCTTTACCCCAGCAGTCTAAAGAAGGTCTCGTGTATTTTATGGGTGTAACATACATGGTACAGTACATAATGTTTACAACAGACCTTGCTTTAATTATTAAAAAAAAAAAAATAAAAAAATGTACTGATGGTGATTAATTAATAAAAGGGGTTTAATATTTAAAAGGGGATAAGTAGGAGAATATTGTCTCGCTGGGGGACGTTAAACAGGGAGTAGACCAGCTTAGTTGGGCTCGGGGACTTTAAACAGTGAGTATACCAGCCTGAATTTCCCTCGCTAAAGAAATAGCAAAGGTTGAGTGCGAAGGGCATCCATGAGTAAAATTTGTAGCCAAAACCAAATGTCAGCCCAAAGCAATCACCCTAGTTAGGACTGATTGAGAGGCTGATGACCGACCTCGTCTGTACCTACACGGGGAAAAAAAAAAGATGAAGAGATTGTAAGTAGGCGAATAGTCTAGTTCACTTGGAGGTTCGATTTTCGCCCGGGGCAAACTTGATTCTTTTACAAATGAGGTTCGTTCCCGGAATGACTGGCTTTTTCCTATCCTGTCTTTCTTCAAGGGCCTTTCGCATTAAAATCAATTGTTGCTTCCTTTCGTTCAAGCATGTTCAATCCTTGACTGTGAGGCTGAAACAATTGACTGTAAGGCGTAGTGCGCGATTGGAACGATTTTTTTTCAGTGTAAATAAGCACATGACCTCCATTAAAAGCTCTTTCCAAACTAATCATTCTTCTCTCACAGGAAATCAAAAGCAATACAGAGGAGGAGGACGAGGATGAAGAAAGGGGCAGTACGGATGGCGGGGGGCCTAGCCCTCGGTCTGAACCGCGCACCGCCACTGCCACGCCTAGTAACAATATTCCCCTGATGAGAGTGGTGCAAAGTATTAAACATACGAAGCGGCGTGGCTCCAAAGTCATCAAGGAAGGCTGGATGATACATTATACAAGCAAGGATAGCATGGTAAGAGCTCCATTTCTGTGGCCGAGTCACCTTGGGTTTTGCATTCAATATAAAAAATCACTTTGAGGCTTAGGTCTAAAGGCAAACAGCCCTGTAGGATGGGTTGAGCTTATACGAATATTAGGCTTGCATACCGGTGGTTCCGGGTTCGATTCCCCGCTGAGACGAAGTTCTTTTTCGGCTCTTTTCTTCTCCCCCACAGTCTTCCTCATTCTCCACCAAGCCCAGCAGCCGTTCCCCCTCCCTCACCTCACGCACGGATGCCCTCTCCCCTACCTCCCCGGGAGCGCCCTCTAGCGTCAACATTCCGCATACGTTCAACCTGCACACCTACACCCGGCCCACCCTATGCGGCCTGTGCAAGAAACTGCTCAAGGGTCTGTTCAAGCAGGGCTTGCAGTGCAAGGATTGTGGGTTCAACGTGCACAAGAAGTGCCTGGACAAGGTGCCCAAAGATTGCGTCGGCGAGCCGGTGACGAACAACAAGAGTAATAATTATTGTAAGTTGAAATCTGAAGTTGCCAGCCTTGTTAGCTTGGAGAGTAGCGCGTCTGCCTCGTATAGCTGCCTCGTTCGTGAGTTCGATTCCCACCCGAGGCGAAATTTATCGTAAATAAATGAGGTTCGTTCAAGGAACGCCTCCCGGCTTGCCTCTTGGATAGGATATTCTCTTATCTTCAATTTTGGGACCATAAGACCTCCGTTGTTACAGTTCCTTTTATCAAAAACTCCATGAGGGACTGGATCTTGACCCATGGTAAGCACTAATCTCATTTCATTTGTGTCCATTGTTTCGTCAATATCACTTAACAGGGTTTATACGCGACCTGGAAAAGTCATGGAATCTGAAAATCGGCCAAAAAGTCATGGAAAGTCGTAAAAATTTAAAGAAAACCTGGAAAGAAAAGTCATGGAATTTGCCACCCGGTCAAAAATGAAAAACATTCAAATTAAATATCATGCACATGTTTCTAAAAAACGGCCTGCGGCGCATTCCCCCTCATATTCATTGACATTCTGCATATTGCATAGTTTATTTAAATGAAGGGGTAATCTTACTGATTTTTAAGTACCTCCGCCCCCTAATTTTCTGGGATATTCATAGAAATTTTCTGGAAGTCATGGAATTTTATTCCAGGAAAAGCGTATAAACCCTGTACTGACTATTGCTACGGTCTAGAAATAATCATTGGTCACAGTGTTTTCCCGCCATGTTCCAGGCTCGACCTCGCACTGTTTCATTCTCAAGACGAACAACCTCGACTATTACGTGGGTGAAGATACTCATTCCCCTTCAGATGGGGTAGAGACACCTGTGACCGCGCCTGAGAGTGGCCTGGGAGCGAGAGCGTGGGAGCTGAGTCTGAGACAGGCCCTGATGCCTGTGCAGGAACCCAGTGGCACAAGTAAGTCCCAACCGGCTTTTATCCATTTATTTTTTCCCTAGAATTTTTAAGCGAACCCAGATATCTAGGAAAAACTGGAAAATTTTGCTTAAGGATTTGTGGGATTAAATAGGGAGTAGAGCAGCCAAACCCTAATCAGCCTGGCTAGCTGTTACCAAGAGTTTATAATGCTTCAAAGGAAAAGCACAGGTCCTCGTGATGATTGACTGCGGTTCAGGACGGGCCAAGTTATCTTGGCTAGAGACCATCGGCCCCCTTCGGTACAGCTACTACAACAATAGTGCTTACTTTGATTTACATGAAATGTGAGATTATTCTAACTTGTCATCTTATGTTTCAGAGTGTGAAGATGTGTCAGAATCTGAAGAGAGCAGAGTGACAGATATGAGTCAGTTGTATCAAATATCTCCAGATGAGGTGCTGGGATCAGGACAGTTTGGTATTGTGTATGGAGGTAAGGTTCTATCATTGTAAAGATATGGAAGTCATTTGAAAAGGAAAAGTTGTTCACTTTAGAGTGCCAGCCTAGTTAGCTTGGTTGGTAGCGCGTATGCCTTGTAAGCGCTAGGCCGCGGGTTCGATTCCCGCCCGGGGGCGGATTTTACCCTGAACGGATAATGTTCGTTCTCGAAATGGCTAAGAAATCTGGTAGGTTGATTTCAAACTTAGCCAATCCAAGAGTTAAACAACCAAGTTTAACTTCAGATTGTAGTCCCGGCCATAATACATCTAGGTTGTGGTATGTATATGGTGTTTTAATGCAAACTTGAATGTGTGCTATGTGCTTTGCAAAACATCTTACTTTATAGTCCTTTATTTTTTACCAACCAAGCAAATGTAGAACTTTACTAGGCAGCTTAAAGTTTTAAGTGTTGAATAATTTCGTGTGTAATTTTCTCGCTAACAATGCATGTGTTATTTTAAAGTTAACATTTTTCTTAAAAACGCTATTCTGATTAATGATGATATATCTAGGGTTTTAATTAGGATTTTTACTTATTTTTTTTTTCTTCTGAAAAGTTGGCCTAATGATATTATGATAAATATTTACTTAAAATAGGTAATATTGAAAAAACTCAAATACGAACCTAACAATTACTTTTTATTATTATTATTGTTATTATTATTATTCAAATGCTGCATTTGAAATAAGGATATGCATTTATGCAAAATAGTTTTATTTTAGACTTTTAATCCCTATTTTAGTTTCCCCCCCCCAGAATAATTCCATTTTGTTTTTATGTATGCAAAACAGTACCTATACAGGGTGTCCACCAATGTATGACCCACTCAAATTGCTCCGAATCTGTTAGAGTTTTCGAAAAATAAAAAAACCCGTATTTCTTTTATACTCGAAAACTCCAACAGATTGGGAGCAATTTGAGTGGGTCATACATTGGTGGACACCCTGTATAGTATTATTTTATTTTTTAATAATTTTATTTCTTGTACCTGTTCATTTTCAGTTATTTTGTTTCTTCTCATATTTTATTTTTTACCGAGGTTGTTTTCTTTCCACTCGTCTTTACATCAGTACCTATCTATTCCATAATCTCTTCTAATATTACCTTTGTAATATCTTATTATGAAATGTTAAATATTATGAGGCAGATACAATGGGTATAGTCAGCAGGTATGTACCTTATATTTATTTCATTGAACAAATTTTCACTTTCTACCTATTTATTTTAATTTATTTTATTTTTTCTTTCAAAACAAAAGATATTTTTTTACTTTGTATTTTTTCTTATGTGCAATTTTTTTCTTCCGCCCTGGTTGTGCAATTCTCATTTTAAATACTCCAAACCCCATTTATTATTATATTTTATTTATTATACATATTTTTTTATATTTAATTTATTTCAAAGTAGATACCTATGTAACGTAACAGTATATAGTCAACTCCCATTCATTCCACAGTATACCTATTTTAAACATTTATTTTGAATCAATATTCCTATTGCACCATTATTATTGTGGTAGCAAAACAAATGATGGTTATTTGAATTCAAAAGGGTGCATTCCTTCTTACATTTTATTTTATTATTTTGAATATTATTTCTATCAAGCCCGAGGCATTGATTTCAAGTGCAGTTAGAGATTACTTGATGGCAAATTAGGTAATATTTTCTTGTGTCAAAATACTCATTTTTCAATGTTCTGGCTCTTTATATTTATTTTACAGAGAGTGCATTTAAAAAATTTTCTTGAAACTTTGTTCTGTGAGAGCGACATTGTATTTTAAAAATTAATAAAAAAAATTAATGATGAAAATGAAAAGATAAGACGTATTTTCCTTTTCGTTCAGAAATTCAATACCTATTTTATTGTAGATGAAAACTACCTTAGGTGACGTGGTGCGGCGGACTGCGGCGTTGGAAACACGACCGAACATTTCAATTAAATAACGTTAAGCATTACGTTGATAATTAAGCGTGACTGATAAATGTGCGTGAATTTCAAGCTTGCTCTGGTAGGAATCGAACCGCGATCTAGCGCTTACAAGGCAAATGCGCTACCACCCCCATGCTACCACCCAAGCTAACTAGACTGGCGGTATGAGTTTTAATTTTATTATTTTTCTTTTTTCAAAGAGGTTTGATAGAGGGAACCTACAATATTAATTTCTTATCTCCGTGATTTGTATTCGATGTGTCTCTTGTTCCTGTACTCTGACAATGTCTACGTTGGGTTATTTCGTCGATTGATTGATTGATTCAGATTGATTGAGGAAAAGTTATTGAGTGCTCGACATAGCAGAAGCAGATACTCAGAAGTGTAACTGTGTAGTTATCAGCAACGATACACACGTACACGTAGCCAATTGTTATAACGCCTACAGGGTGACCAAACCATTAGTTTATAATTGGCCACCAAACATATATTTGTTAGGCACTTACTGTATCATATATCCCATTATATTCTAATAAAAATCCATCTTCAATCGTACAATATCCATAAAAAAAAACTTTCATTTCTGTTACGTTTTGTACATTTTTTGAGATTTTATTGTAAAGCAAACTTATAAATCTATGAATTTGTAAAATTTATTGATTATACATATTTTATTTCTAATAGACATGTAAGTACTTATTGGCGACGCAAAATTGTCTCATTATCTTTTTTATTGATATTTCTATCCAGGCTAGATTACGATAAAAGTTCGTTTTCGTTTTAGCTTGACCAAAAACTCGTTTCTGTTAATTGTCACTTTGGTTGACTCTCTTACAGTTTAAACAAAAACTGAAAATAAAAACATAATATAGAACCGAATAAAGCTCGGTCCTTAACCAGGTTTAAGGGTAGGCTAACCATTTAATATTGTCTACGAGTCTTTAAGATGGACGCACTCATGAGTGTATTGCAAAATTGTCTCATTATCTTTTTTATTAATATTTCTATCCAGGCTAGAATACGATAAAAGTCGGTTTTCGTTTTTGTTTGACCAAAAACCCGTTTCTGTTAATTGTCACTTTGGTTGACAACAGTCCAAACAAAAACTGAAAATAAAAACACAATATAGAACCGAAAAAAGCTCGGTCCTTAACCAGGTTTAAGGGTAGGCTAACCATTTAATATTGTCTACGAGTCTTTAAGATGGACGCACTCATGAGTGTATGAGACGCACCTATGCATAGGTAGTTCACATGTGAATATTTTTAACCCTAATGTTAACTATTTTGGCACCTACCTACATATATACAATTTCAATTCGCACGATACCATTCTTGGTTACTTCATGAAGGTCAAAGTTTGTTCAAAGACCTCAAGTCTTGGCATTTACAGAATTAAGTTTGTTCAAAGACCTCATGTCTTGGCATTTACTGTATTTACAACACGACTTATTTCCTACACTGCGATAGTTTACAAACATGTTGCACACGTTACGTTGTAATCAAAATTTTTTGCTTGCGGTTACGTTTATTTTTATCAATTTTGAACGAATTGGTCATAGATATTTGTTATCGGCATTTACAACACGACTTATTTCCTACACTGCGATAGTTTACAAACATGTTGTACACGTTACGTTGTAATCAAAATTTTTTGCTTGCGGTTACGTTTATTTTTATCAATTTTGAACGAATTGGTCATAGATATTTGTTATCATTCGAGTGGTTTATCCACCGCAATACGAGCTCTGGCCGGTATGTGAACTACAAGGTCGTAGAGGTAGTGTTTTAATAGAATCGAAACCTCTTCGTGGAAATAAACCTTTCGTTTCCATCTTCATCAGTTCACAACTTCACAAACATGCCAGACTTATCCGTACCAAGTCTCCTCCCGATACGCAATGGTTGAGTCTAATGAAATTTACATCAATTTCAATTCGCACGATACCATTCTTGGTTACTTCATGAAGGTCAAAGTTTGTTCAAAGGACAGGATATGAGAACGCCAGCCTTTCCGAGAACGAACATCATCTGTTTAGGATAAAATCCGTGCCGAGCAGGAATCGAACCCGCGACCTAGCTCTTACAAGGCAGACACGCTACCATCCAAATTAAACAAATTAGGCTTAATTTGAGATTTGGTTTCCAATACATCATCCTCTCAGATAAATCTGTTGTCATAGTTGAACATGAAGTAATTAAACGCTTTGCTGCAGTGGTGAACCATATCCCATAGAATTATATCGCGCTCTAAACAACTATAATATAAAGGTGTACATGGGAATGTAGGTAGATAACTATTGGTTGATATTAGATTAGATCTCAATTTAGATTTTTAATTTGTTTTATAATCGCTGGAAACAATGTTGAGTCACCTTTTGTTTGTCGTTCTTGATCTCTGCCTCGTTTCCTGTTTACTCTGAATACAGTCATTAGGCTGTGGGTTTTTACGACTTTTAAGCCGGTGTATTGGTTTTTACTGGTCTGTGTCAAAGGGCCATATTGCTCAATCCCCGAATTCGCTCAATGAGCAAAAAAACCGCTCACTTCGTGGTGTGGAAAATGCACACTGTAAATAGCTCAGTCCGCGGACTGGATTTATGAAAAAGCTCAATCACCGAAATCGGCCATTGAGCATCATGAGAAAGAAAAAGCTTCCCATTTGGGTGCTGGGTCAACACGAGACAGCAGGAAGTAACCCTATGAAATATTTGCTATCCAAAAACGAACACATGGCAAGCAAGCGCGTTACCTCTGGGCTAACCGTGCCCGAAAAACTTTGAGTAGGAACACACTACTATCACGTCACGTGAGCTTATGGGGAGTCAGAAAGACGTAGTTCAAATTTTTCCTAGAATATTGTAGGTTATTTCGTTCAGAACAGCACTACTATTACGTAACGTGTTTCTACCTTTAGCCTCTCATTAAAAACCAAAATCAAATCATGAAATCATGAATCTTTGTGGTAAAGCAGAGAGCTTTCTCACAACTTTGTGGGTATCACAGTATTACAAGTCTTTCATTTACTCAATCATCATATTTATTATTGCTCGTCTCTTCGACTTGTAATGCCGCTACTGGTCGCTACTCGATTAAAGTAGCTACTCAATTGTCCTCATGAGCCTGAGTGCACCCCGAACTCCAAGCACAGAGCCGAAAAAAACCTCGGCCCCGCCGGGAATCGAACCCGGACCTCCTGCGTGCAAGCCTATAGAGGGAACTTGTAACTGATGAGATGAGGTCTTATTGTCGTCCCGAAATCGAAGAGAGAAAGAAGACAAGATAGGAGAAAGCCAGCCGTTCCGAGAACGGACATATCCCTTCAGTATAAATTTGCCCCCGGCGGGAATCGAACCCGGGGCCTAGCGCTTACAAGGCAGACTCGCTACCAATTAAGCTAACTAGGCTGGCGTGGCGTGGCGGTTTTATTATTTTGACGACCGATGCGTGAAGTTTTCGGAGTTTATCATCGTGAGTCCACACTTCCACAGTCCACTGCCTTCTAGCCTCCTTGTAGATCATCGTGTGAACGAATCTTTCCAAAGAGATACCGTTTCAAGCTCCAACCCGAAGGCGCGCGCAAATTTGAATTTTTTTTAAAAAATTGAAATTTTCCAATAAGCTGCGAAATTTTTGATCGAAATTCGAGTTTTCCAGTCTAATCTAAAAGTAGAGTTTTCCATTGATGATAGTGATCAGATAACCGATAACCTGTAGGTCTAGTCTACGTGTGCAAGATAAAGGTAAGACTTGTTCTCAATTTCTCATTCCTTTCAAAACACATAGTCAGCTCAAAAAATGTTTCCCATTGATTCAAGGACTTCCCGACTTCCCCCTTCACTCGAAGTTGTCTATGGCACTGGTACTTCATTACTTGATAGGTAGGTACTTGTAGTACTTTCACTTTCAAGATACAAATCAGTGATTAAATAATTCCTCTACTTTGTGGTGTGTGATTGTTCAATCCTTTTCCGATCAATTTATTTGTAAGTTCTCAAAAGAATTGATTAATTTCAAAATGATTTTTTTGGTACACTCTATGAGTACAACCACAAAATAGCTTTTTCTGCCAAATGTAAAGTTGCTGAGATAAATTATTCAAGTATTTATTATGACCTTCCTTTTAAGATTCAAATATTATACCACTTAAGTAAACTGTAATGTTTTTATTCGTAGTTACCCCGCAAAAATCTAGGTTTGTGGTTACATTAAATTTGGAAAAGAACTTAAACTTATCCATTCATAGTTGAATTGCCAGTGCCTTAGATAACATCGATATTATGCAGTAAAATTCCTTTATCCTGTCATACAAAAAGTGAACTAACCTGCCCTGACTCCTAGATTTTACCCAGTGGGACAGCTACCCATTTAACAGTATAAAACAATCATGTTGTGTTTTGTTTGCTTTCATTTTAGTCTGGCATGGCCTGAGGTTGTGGAACTTGAAGAGTTATCTCGAAGACAATCAGTTATGAGTAAATTATCAGCTTCTGAGTTGAAGAGTGCCTACAGTGACTCTCACCCAGGCTTCAGTTCTTACATAGATTGCATGACTAGAACTTTTCTCACTGGTTTCGCCTCATTTGCCCTCGCTGGTTCCGCCTGCTTCATTGGACAATCACTGCTGCGGATCTAGGTTTGTTGTTTAATCTGTAACATATTGTTTGATTATTTGCTAGAAAATATTCTCATCCATCTTTACCCCTTGGGACAGTTTTTAAGAGGCATAGGATTTGTTTTAAAATTCAAATTTATGTATCGTGTCTAGGCATTCCACTGAGTTAGATACATATTTCTTAATTAATTAATAATTAGGTGGAGGACACAAACTTAGCCATTGCAAATAATTACTAACCAACTCTTCTTGGAGTATTTAATATTATCCTCACAAGGTTGAGTAAATCCTCTTTATTGCAAGGTTTGTCATCAATTGCTTTACCTAGGCATTGCTTTTGTAAGTAGGTACTTGGGCACCTAGTTATAGATTGACATCAGAGAATATTTTAATTTAATGATACTATCTGTTGGGGTGATTGCCTACATAATTATGTTTATCCCAAATAAATTTAAGTAATATATTTTTTCAACCCTATTCTAAAATCCAACCAATTAAGTTAGTGAGTAAACAACAATCCATTTTTTTTTTCTTTTCACTCAGCACTCTGTTCCCCATAAAACATACATAATTCATCTAGAGAAGTGGAAATAAAAGACCAACTTGTAGCGATCAATAGAAAAAGGTGATGCAATAGTCATTTAGACATTAATGACATGCTTGTTCAAGTTGGTTTAAGTTAAGTAATGACAATGACTTGGATAATGTTGAAAATGTGTGAATGGTTCAGTAAAAAAAAATCTGGTCTTTTTTTTTTTTTTTAATAACACCTAGTGGATTGATAGCTTCCATGGTAGGAATCTTCTTCCTTGCTGCTCTCTATGAAGGTGTCAAGTATTACCGTGAATATTTGTTCTGGAAGACATACAATGACTTGCATTACCGTTCCATCCCCGCTCAGCAACGCATCAGTTCTGTAGAAGAGAACAAGGACACAGCAAAGGTGGTACCAGTGTGTGATGTGCTACAGAAGCAACCCCCGTCCATGTTAATGCTGAGTATGCCTCACTTTATCCAGACCTTGCTGCATGTGCTGCAAATCACCATGAGCTTCCTTCTCATGTTGGTGTTCATGACATACAATGTGGCTCTGTGTATTGCTGTTGTTGCTGGAGCTGCCTGTGGTTATTTCCTGTTTGGATGGAAGAAGTCAGTCATTGTAGATGTAACCGAACATTGCCACTGACCCTCATCCTGTGTTACCCACGGGTAACTTCCAAGGAATCTGGTTGGTTGATTTCAAACTTAGCCAATCCAAGAGTTAAACAACCAAGTTTAACTTCAGATTGAAGTCCCGGCCATAATACGTCTAGGTTGTGGTATGTTTATGGTGTTTTAATGCAAACTTGAATGTGTGCTATGTGCTTTGCAAAACATCTTACTTTATAGTCCTTTTTTTTTTACCAACCAAGCAAATGTAGAACTTTACTAGGCAGCTTAAATTTTTAATTGTTGAATATTTTCGTGTGTAATTTTCTCGATAACAATGCAGGAATCTGGTTGGTTGATTTCAAACTTAGCCAATCCAAGAGTTAAACAACCAAGTTTGTTTAACTTCAGATTGTAGTCCCGGCCATAATACGTCTAGGTTGTGGTATGTATATGGTGTTTTAATGCAAACTTGAATGTGTGCTATTACATACCCAAAACCTGATGATGCGATCTGGTGGACAACTGACGAGACGAAACTTTCAAGACAAGGCAACTCAATCTCCGACGTCCAATCATTTTACTTCTGGGATTTATTTAACCGCACATTTCCAGGAGTGTTCATGTTTGTATTGAAAGCTTTGATTGGTGTAATTATCATTGTGTTATGGTTCCTATTATTATAATTGAAACTCAAATAATCGTCATTCCCAGAAATCTACAGAGGCCTTATTAAATTTCCAGAGAAAAAACCGATAAGTTCTCGCGGTTAATATTTATTTCCCTCTGCTTTTTTGTCTCGAAACTTTTCTACCAGATTGTCATATACCAATATGACTGTACAGTGTATACCATTTGATAAATTCAATTTGACTCTTTATTTTCGTTTTTCGCATCTGTGCTTGTGAATGTGTTGGATGAATGCGATTTGTCTTAGGTTTTTAGTGATTGCTTCTGTATTTTATAATATTTTTCCCACGTAGGTTGTCCCTACTTTATACTATGATTAATATAGGAGTACAAGTCACATTATTTTGGTTGCTTCGGTGAATATTCACTTGAAAAATAAGTAGGTAATAGACGTTTTCCATGGCCTCTCCTGAAAGGCTCTGTATAAAGTTTAATAACAATGCATGTGTTATTTTAAAGTTAACATTTTTCTTAAAAACGTTATTCTGATTAATGATGATATATCTAGGGTTTTAATTAGGATTTTTACTTATTTTTTTTCTTCTGAAAAGTTGGCCTAATGATATTATGATAAATATTTATTTAAACTAGGTAATATTGAAAAAACTCAAATACGAACCTAACAATTACTTTTTATTATTATTATTGTTATTATTATTATTCAAATGCTGCATTTCAATTAGAACCTACTTGTAAGCCTTAATGGTCGCATTATTTGCTTTGTCCAAATATTGACTAGAGTGGAAGAGTGATGTTTTCGAAATGGCTGGCTTTCTCTTATCCTGTCTTCCTTTTCTCATCGATTTCGGAACGATAAGACCTTAGTAGTTAAGTACCTACTTGAAAAAAAAAATCACCTTAGACTTTTACCGATTTTAAACTCACATTCTGTAACTCTAATTCCTTGCTTCCCCATTCCAGGAGTTCATCGGAAGTCCGGCCGCGGTGTGGCTATCAAGGTGATCGACAAGCTGCGGTTTCCCACCAAACAAGAGGCGCAGCTCAAGAATGAGGTGGCCATTCTGCAGAACCTGTGTCACCCCGGTGTGGTCAACCTAGAGCGTATGTTCGAGACCCCGGGCCGAATATTTGTCGTCATGGAGAAACTGCAGGGGGATATGCTCGAGATGATACTGTCCAGCGAGAAAGGAAGATTGAGCGAGCGAACCACCAAGTTCATCATAACCCAGGTCAGTGTAGCTTAACATCGTGGTAAGGGAACCACCTCATCATAACCCAGGTCAGTGTAGCTTAACCTCGGGATCTCCCTGTCGAATTTAAATCACAAAAAGTTTCTTTAGGTGTTTAAAAAAAAGAGCAAGCAGAAAGGATGCTTGTCTTTTTTTTATACAGCAGATGCGTCAAATTCCGAGGAAATCCTTCGTGAAATAGGTACTTACAAAATATTAAATTTCAGTTTGTGCGTGTTTTTAAAGGCCAGTGTTTCACCGCCGTTTTTATTTCGTAGCAGTGACTACATTAGACTCGTGTGTTCTGAATCGTAGCCTGTCCATCCTGGTCCCGGAGTAAATTATCTGTATCCCTCATGTACTCATTCCCTCATCAGATGGGCGATAAGAGACACAATACTTTCAACTTAGGTGCTGGGTCAACCCAAGAACACCAGAAAGTATTCGGTTGAAATATTTTCAAGATCAAATACAAATAAGTACGTGATTCTGATTTTTTACTTGCAGATTCTGGTGGCTCTGAAACATCTGCACAGCAAGAACATTGTCCACTGCGATCTCAAACCAGAGAATGTTCTGCTCAGCACAAACTCGGAACTACCGCAGGTCAAGTTGTGCGACTTTGGTTTCGCTCGCATCATAGGCGAGAAATCTTTCCGTCGCTCTGTGGTCGGAACGCCGGCTTATTTGGGTGAGTTTATATAACTTGCCAGCCTAGTTAGCTTAGTTGGTAGTGCGTCTGCCTTGTAAGCGCTAGGCCGCGGGTTCGATTTCCGCCCGGGGCGGATTTTATCCTGATGGGATAATGTTCGTTCTCGGAACGGCTGGCTTTCTCCTATCCTGTCTTCCTTCTCTCTTCGATTTCGGGACGATAAGACCATAGCAGTTACAGTTCCCTCTGTCAAACCTCTTAAAAAAAAAAAAACCTACGTCAATAGTTTGAAGAGACGCCCGGCATAAATCAACACGGAACAGAGTTTTGATGTTTTACTGATTTTTTTTTTTTTTTTTTTTTTTTTTTTTTTTTTTTATTTTATGTTAAAATTTTTTTTTCGAACCCGTGACCTAGCTCTTAAGATGTAATAATAATAATAATAATAATAACAGACTCTTGAGTGGAAGGTAACCACCAGGTGAGGTTAACGCCGGAGGCGTTCTCTACCACCTAACCCTTAGAGCTCCATTATTATGTGGTCACACTCTCAAATAAATGAGGATAAAATTCCATGCCTCGGCTGGGATTGAACCCACGCCCTCGTGTTTACCAGGCGAGCGTCTTGACCACTACGCCACCGAGGCAGTGTAGGTGCGCTACCCTTCAAGCTAGAACTAAACTTTGACATATTCCCAGTAAGTGCTAGATTTTTAACTAAACAACCTTTTGCCTTCCACAGCGCCCGAAGTGTTAAGAAACAAGGGCTACAACCGGTCGCTGGACATGTGGTCAGTAGGTGTCATAGTGTACGTATCCCTGTCTGGTACGTTCCCGTTCAACGAGGATGAAGACATTAACGAGCAAATACAGAATGCGGCCTTCATGTATCCACCTCGACCCTGGAGAGACATTTCCTCGGATGGTAAGTAGGAAAAGAAATTTTTAATGGAGGAGTTGCAATTGGGAAAATATTTTTAATAAAAGGTCGATTCCTGCGTAAAAAGTTGTGAAAAATCCAAATCTGAGGTCAAAACTCCGAAAAAGCAACTTTAAGAGGTCGAAAATTCAATTTTTATTTTCCGTTCTAATGAAAGAGTTCAAATATGTGTGACGTCAGACTTTACGCAGTTGTTTTTTTTCGTCCGTTAGTTAGCGCCACTATGCAAGCGCACTAGCGGAGGAGTAATCGGGTCAAATTTTTGATGGTCCGTTTTTAGTGCCAAAGCACGTTTTGGGGTACCTAGAGCCTAAATCCAAAGTTTAGCTACTGGTTCGTGTGTCTGTCTATAAACAAAATATCTCGAGAACGTAAGAACTAGAGAATTGAAATTTGGTATGCAGGTGTCAAACGTGACAAGGGTGCGACACGAAACTTTTTTTGGTTAAGATCTTTCTCTTCAACTGGATCAATTTTGTTCGTTGTAGCCATCGACCTGATCAACAACCTCCTCCAGGTGAAGCAAAGGAAGCGCCTGAGTGTGGACAAGTCCCTGGCGCACCCCTGGCTGCAAGACCCCGCTACCTGGTCTGATTTGCGCGGGCTGGAGAGACAGATAGGGGTGCGATATTTGACGCACCCCTCGGATGATGCGCGATGGGCGAGTTATGCCGCGTCCAGTCCAAGCTATGAGATGACCAGTCGTATGCTATGACCGGGCGAACGGTGAGTGTTAAAATGGAATGTTGTAGACATAAAAAACCTAACGTATCTATGTTTTTTTTTTTTTTTTTTTTTTTTTTAGACAAATAAGAAAAAAAACCCTAAGTTTTTTTTTTTTTTTTTTTTTTTTTTTTTTTTTTAGACGAACTGCTCAACTATTGAGTTACCAATTGACACAAATGCTATAAATACCATAGAATTAATTTGACGATGGGATTAGTACATTAAATAAAGGGAAAGATTAAATCCTAGTATGTACAAAGGTCGATCTTGAGATCTTGTGAGCTTATTTAAGTGAGGTTTCAAAGTCAAAGAGCAGAAAAAATGAGGAACTACCTAGGAAATTTCTCTTTGTCTTCTATGACTTCTAGATTCCAAGATAAATCGATTTGAAAAATACTGGTAAATCTTGTATTCCGATGTCACGACATATGCTCATGTATGCGATGACGTCACATCAACTTCCCCAAGCCAGCTTCCTTGCCGGAAAATCGAATGAAATTTTTGATGTGGCACCAATCACCTTGTGTTTTTGATATTACTGAGACAAATTTCCTTGAAGAGGGGACTAGAGATGAAACCCTAAACAAAAATACAAGGTATATACCATCCTTCAAGTCCATATTCTTGCCATAACGTTAACATAATTGGTTTCTTAATTTCAGTTGGTTGCTGGGAGCCCGGTTTGTTTCAAGATCTGCTCACAAGAAATGAACTCGCATTTTTCATGTGGCACCAATCACCTTGTGTTTTTGTTGATATTACTGAGACAAATTTTCCTAAAGGGGGGACTAGAGATGAAACCCTAAACGTCCGAAAAATACAAGGTATACGGTCAAACTTTCTTGACTTGGCGGGGCGGAGCGCTACCGCGCTCCTTAATATACCATCCTTCAAGTCCATATTCTTACCATAACGTTAACATAATTGGTTTCTTAATTTCAGTTGGTTGCTGGGAGCCCGGTTTGTTTCAAGATCTGCTCACAAGAAATGAACTCAAGGAATCCTCCCTCTTTTCCTCCTCCTCACACTAGTGTTATAGGGCTTAATGCTTTATATTCTCATTGAAATGGACATCTATTTCACTCAAAAGGTGACAATGTACCTAGTTCTAGTTGATTCTCTTTTTAACATTCCATTTTTCCCTTTCTGCGTGTGTCTTTAAAAAAACGACCAAATTTCTTATGTTATCTATTTAGTTATTCTCATTGAAATGGACCTCCATTTCACTCAAAAGGTGACAATGTACCTAGTTGATTCTCTTTTTAACATTCCATTTTTCCCTTTCTGCGTGTGTCTTTAAAAAAACGACCAAATTTCTTATGTTATCTATTTAGAAATAGTAATATTAGATGTAGTGTTATGTTTCTTTGCCTCCTATGAAGCTCTTTGACTCCAGACTATGGGGCTTTAGAACTCAGTATTCAAGTGCCAAAAGTAGTGTGAGAAGTGGGATGTTTAATAAAATAACATTCGAATAAAGAAATAAATTCATGGCCAGGACCAATTTAGTTCAAGTTTAATTCTTGGATTAAGAAATCTGGTAGGTTGATTTCAAACTTAGCCAATCCAAGAGTTAAACAACCAAGTTTAACTTCAGATTGTAGTCCCGGCCAGGGAATCTGGTTGGTTGATTTCAAACTTAGCCAATCCAAGAGTTAAACAACCAAGTTTAACTTCAGATTGTAGTCCCGGCCATAATACGTCTAGGTTGTGGTATGTATATGGTGTTTTAATGCAAACTTGAATGTGTGCTATCGAATATTTGTTTTGGAAGACATACAATGACTTGCATTACCGTTCTATCCCCGCTCAGCAACGCATTAGTTCTGTAGAAGAGAACAAGGACACAGCAAAGGTGGTACCAGTGTGTGATGTGCTACAGAAGCAACCCCCGTCCATGTTAATGCTGAAAAATTTCATGTAGAAAAACACACTAAACCCACATAATTAATTTGAGAACTGATCATACACTTGAAAACAAAATAAACATTTCAAGATTAGCACCTGTCTAGAAATTAAACCAAAGATACAGAATTCATGAAGATCTCAACATTTGCCAACAGAAAGCTTTGACCAAACTTGACCAAGATTACTGATGTCTGAATGATTATTGATTTGCCGTTGTATGATTGCAGATTGGTGCTCATACACGTGCAATACCAATAGCTAGGCATGGATCATTCCAGTATGGATCACGTTGTTTCTTGGCTTCCTATGAAGCTCTTTGACTCCAGACTATGGGGCTTTATAACTATAACTTAGTATTCAAGTGCCAAAAGTAGTGTGAGAAGTGGGATGTTTAATAAAATAACATTCGAATAAAGAAATAAATTAATGGCCAGGACCAATTTAGTTCAAGTTTAATTCTTGGATTAAGAAATCTGGAGTATAAAGTTTAAACAGATAAATTTTCACATAGAGGAAAAGGTTTTCAATCTCATCCGGACAAGATTTTTTTATTCCGTAGGATCTTCTTACGTAGAAAGTAGAACGGCATGCTCCTTTTTTTCAATTAGAACCTATTTGTAAGCCTTAATGGTCGCATTATTTGCTTTGTCCAAATATTGACTAGAGTGGAAGAGTGATGTTTGAATCAGTATTAAAGATCATATAAAGTTTAAACAGATAAATTTTCACATAGAGGAGAAGGTTTTCAATCTCATCCGGACAAGATTTTTTTATTCCGTAGGATCTTATTACGTAGAAAGTAGAACGGCATGCTCCTTTTTTTTCAATTAGAACCTACTTGTAAGCCTTAATGGTCGCATTATTTGCTTTGTCCAAATATTGACTAGAGTGGAAGAGTGATGTTTGAATCAGTATTAAAGATCATACCCAAAGTACAATATTAATTTCTTATCTCCGTGATTTGTATTTGATGTGTCTCTTGTTCCTGTACTCTGACAGTGTCTACGTTGGGTTATTTCGTCGATTGATTGATTGATTGGGGAAAGGTTATTGAGTGCTCGACATAGCAGAAGCAGATACTCAGAAGTGTAACTGTGTAGTTATCAGCAACGATACACATGTACACGTAGCCATTTGTTATAACGCCTACAGGGTCTGTACTCTGACAGTGTCTACGTTGGGTTATTTCGTCGATAGATTGATTGATTGGGGAAAAGTTATTGAGTGCTCGACATTGCAGAAGCAGATACTCAGAAGTGTAACTGTGTAGTTATCAGCAACGATACACATGTACACGTAGCCATTTGTTATAACGCCTACAGGGTGACCAAACCATTAGTTTATGGTTGGCCACCAAACATACATTTGTAAAGCACTTACTATATCACATATTCTATCATTATTCTAATTAAATCCATCTTCAATCGCCTACAGTGACTCTCACCCAGGCTTCAGTTCTTACATTGATTGCATGACTAGAACTTTTCTCACTGGTTTCGCCTCATTTGCCCTCGCTGGTTCCGCCTGCTTCATTGGACAATCACTGCTGCGGAAATATATCCCTATCAATAAGAACAACCAGATTCTAACATCCGCCGTCGTCGCTTTACTTGTCTCTTATCAAGTAACCAAAAGCAAAGCTAAAGTGTGTCAGGAAATAGCGTACGAATTAGAGAAGAATAAACCTAAACCGGATCAATAAACACCATGATCCGAATACTTCGCCATGCTTGTAGAACTGTGTGCAGTGCACATTTTGTGAAGGCATCACAGTCCCAGTTTGCTTCGTGGAAACTAGTTCAGGAAATAGCGTACGAATTAGAGAAGAATAAACCTAAACCGGACCAATAAAAATCATGTTCCGAATACTTCGCCATGCTTGTAGAACTGTGTGCAGTGCACATTTTGTGAAGGCATCACAGTCCCAGTTTGCTTCGTGGAAATTAGTCTCAAGGTGGATATCAACATCCCATGTAAAGTTCAGTGATAACTCACAGGATGATCTTGAAGAAAGCGACGAATTCAAAACTATCCGCGATGAAGCTCAGACTGGAGCTTTGGGCACAGATCATCAGGTATTTGTCATTCAACCTTTCATCAAATGGGGAAAAAAGATGAAGCGCAACAAAACACGAGACTTCACATACCCAAAACCTGATGATGCGATCTGGTGGACAACTGACGAGACGAAACTTTCAAGACAAGGCAACTCAATCTCCGACGTCCAATCTTTAAATAATGACAAATAGATCAAAAACATTAATTGCTTTTGTAGGTAGGTACTTAATAATAAATTCTATACAATGAGTAGGTACTTGGGCACCTAGTTATAGATTGACATCAGAGAATATTTTAATTTAATAATACTATCTGTTGGGGTGATTGCCTATGTTTGTCCCAAATAAGTTGAAGTAATACAGATTTTTTTTTTTTTTAATTTTAACCCTACTCTTAAATCCAACCAATTAAGTTAGTGGGTAAACAACAGTCCAAGATTTTTTTCTTCTTTCTATAAAACATGTTTTATCTCACAGAAAATGGAGAAGTGGAAATAAAAGACCAACTTGAAGCAATCAATAGAAAAAGGTGATACAATAGTCATTTAGACATCAATGATACTTATGCTTGTTCAAGTTGGTTTAAGTTAATGATAATGACTTAGAATACCTACTTAGATGATGTTGAAAGATGTGTGAATGGTTTAGTTTAGTATAAAAAAATCTGGTCATTTTTTTTTCTTTTTTAATTCTTCAAATTCCTTGGATTTCATTTTTAATTTCTGTCCGAATTAAATTACACAAAATGGTCTTGGGCTTTACTCTAAAATTTCTTGTAGAATAACACTCACTAAACCCACATAATTAATTTGAGGACTGATCAATCTGATCATGGAAAGTGACGAATTCAAAACTATCCGCGACGAAGCACAGACTGGCGCTTTGGGCACAGATCATCAGGTATTTGTTATTCAACCATTCATCAAATGGGGAAAAAAAATGAAGCGCAACACAACACGAGACTTCATGTTGGCAGAATCCAAGGCCCTCGTGAGTTCTATACAAGGCTGGCGTGTTGTAGATTCAAGATCATTCAGACATCAGTAATCTTGGTCAAGTTTGGTCAAAGCTTTCTATTGGCAAATGTTGGATCTTCATGAATTCTGTTCCTTTGGTTTAATTTCTAGACAGGTGCTAATCTTGAAATGTTTATTTTGTTTTCAAGTGTATGATCAGATTGATCAGTCCTCAAATTAATTATGTGGGTTTAGTGAGTGTTATTCTACAAGAAATTTTAGAGTAAAGCCCAAGACCATTTTGTGTAATTGGATATCAACATCCCAGGTAAAGTTCAGTGATAACTCACAGGATGATCTCGAAGAAAGTGACGAATTCAAAACTATCCGCGACGAAGCACAGACTGGAGCTTTGGGCACAGATCATCAGGTATTTGTTGTTCAACCATTCATCAAATGGGGAAAAAAGATGAAGCGCAACACAACACGAGACTTCATGTTGGCAGAATCCAAGGCCCTCGTGAGTTCTATACAAGGCTGGCGTGTTGTAGATTCAACCATTATTTCCCTGTTGTCTTTCGACAAGAAATCTTTCTTTGGTAAAGGCAATCTAGAACTTTTGAAGAGGCAAGTCCGCGGGGATGCTCGGGTCACTGCTGTGTTTGTCAGTGTAGATGTACTTAAACTTCATCAACAAAAAATGCTGCAAGATTTATTCCAAGTCCCCGTGTTTGACCGCTATATGATTGTTATACAAATATTCAAAGCTCACGCCAAAACCCGTGAAGCTCGACTGCAAATAGCAATCGCGGAACTCCCTTATTTGTGGACAAGATATCGAACGATAGAAGATGCCACGAATATGAATATCACTAAAGGTTTTCTAGATTCTAAACGCATGGTTCTTATGGAGAGGGAGCAGAAGTTGAAAAAGGCTTTGAATAAACTCAAAGGTCAACGGGAAATGATGAGGAATAAGAAGCAGAGACAAAAGTTTCCTACAGTTGCTGTGGTGGGATATACAAACTGTGGCAAAACCACGCTCATTAAAGCTCTGACAGATGATGACAGTCTTGTACCTCGGAATCAATTGTTTGCCACCCTTGATGTCACCACGCACGAAGGAATGCTACCGAACAGACTGAGGATACTGTATGTGGATACCATCGGGTTTATATCCAACATACCCACTACCTTGCTAGAACCGTTCAAAGTGACATTGGAAGACGCCATGCTGGCGGATATTATCATTCATGTGGTGGACGTTAGCAATCCAGACTATCTGCAGCAGAAACAGCATGTGGACGAAACGCTGCAACATTTGGAACTGGAGGAGAAGATCTTGGAGCATGTCCTTGTTGTGGGGAATAAGGTGGACGCTGTCCCACCTGGTGAACGTGTCACTGAGGAGTATGATCTGCTGATATCTGCCACGCGAGGCACTGGACTGGCACAGTTGAAGGAGAAGGTACAAGACATGATCCTGAAGGCTACAGGGAGGAAGAATATCACGATGAGGGTTCGGAGTGGAGGCAGCGAGTATCAGTGGCTAATGAAACATACTGCTGTGAGTAATATAAGAGAGGATGACACCAGTGCAGAACATCTGTTGCTGGATGTTGTCATGACCGACGTCATAATGAACAAATTCAAGCACGAGTTTATTTCTTCGAGGAAACGAGGATGAAGACTGAGGAGCCTGTAGTATTTCAGCATGTAGAATTTCATATATTTCTTTTGTAAAATATTTTTTTTTTGGGATTGCATTTAGATTTACCACATTACAGTACATCTGTACCGAGTAAAAAAAAAAAAAAATGTACATTTTTAGATTCAATGGCAGGAACACAGCCAGGCTCTACGGTAGATGGAGAGGGTTCTTATCATATGTAATATGTCAGTTATTTTGACACGCAAGTAATAGAACACCGAATGAATATGACACGTTTGTTTTGAGCTGGCCTCACCCCCTCTCCCATATATTGATATAATTATTTTACATACATACTCGTATATCCTACAGACTAAATATCCATAACAAAATCGAGCGAGTCAAGAGAAAATAAAATCCCAAGTACACGTTCGGCATTTTCCTCTTTTAAGGAATTAGCAAAGGTTAAGTGCGAAGGTCATTTGTAGAGCCAAAACCAAATGCGCGAAACCAGCCCAAAAGCTATCACCCTAGTGCTGATTGAGGGCTGACGAAAAATGCCGACCCCGTCTAAACACGGGAAAAGGTGAAGATAAAGAAGAAGAATTTGTCCCTCCACCTTCACAATCCTCTCTATTCACTGCTTCCTCTCTTCTCCATTCTCTCTCTAAAATCTTCTTGGACCTTATCTCTCCACCCATATATTGATATAATTATTATACATACACACTCGTAGATCCTACAAACTAAATATCCATAACAAAATCGAGCGAGTCAAGGGAAAATAAAATCCCAAGTACACGTTCGGCATTTCCCTCTTTTAAAGAAATAGCAAAGGTTAAGTGCGAAGGTCATTTGTAGAGCCAAAACCAAATGCCCGAAACCAGCCCAAAAGCTATCACCCTAGTGCTGATTGAGGGCTGAAAAACGCCGACCCCGTCTAAACAAGGGAAAAGGTGAAGATAAAGAAGAAAGAAGAAGAATCTGTCCCTCCACCTTCACAATCCTCTCTATTCACTGCTTCCTCTCTTCTCCATTCTCTCTCTAAAATCTTCTTGGACCTTATCTCTCCACGAAAAACGCCGACCCCGTCTAAACACGGGAAAAGGTGAAGATAAAGAAGAAGAATTTGTCCCACTCTCTATTCACTGCTTCCTCTCTTCTCCATTCTCTCTCTAAAATCTTCTTGGACCTTATCTCTCCAACTTTAATTTTCGTTTTCCTTTCTTTCCTCCCACGTCCAGTCTCTCCACCCTCTTACCCACGTAATTCTTCTTCTCTCCGTGCCCAAAACCAGCTCAGGCTGCCCTCTTGGGCGTTAGGTCCCTAGTCTGCTGGGTACACTACATGATCCGAATGTTATACCCTCTTCTATACTAACTTTATGGTTATACGATTGCAAATATTTCAACGGGTTACTTTTTGGTGTTCTCGTGTTGACCCAGCAGCTTCCTCTCTTTCCTCCCTCGTCCAGTCTCTCCACCCTCTTACCCACGTAATTCTTCTTCTCTCCGTGCCCAAACCAGCTCAGGCTGCCCTCTTGGGCGTTAGGTCCCTAGTCTGCTGGGTACACTACATGATACGAATGATATACCCTCTTCTATACTAACTTTATGGTTATACGATTGCAAATATTTCAACGGGTTACTTTTTGGTGTTCTCGTGTTGACCCAGCAGCTAAACGGGAAGTATTGTGTTCCTTCTCGCCCATCTAATGAGAGGCATACTACGGGATGGGCATGCTACGACACAGGCCACAAGCGTCTAATGTAGCAGTTGTTCTATTGCTACGAAATAAGAACGGCGGTAGAACACTCATCTTTTTTAAAAAATAATAATAATAATACGGAGGCCTGATTGTAGGAACTAACTCTGTAACTCTATTGCCTACCAGACGTAATCATAAACAACATTATTTTACTGAGTCATCAAGTAAGTAGGTACATAGGTACTCATAACATGTAGGTATTGTAGTTAGTTAGGTACTCTACTGGATTCCAATTTTATCTCTTTCAGTGTGATAACGGTGGATTAGTAATGAGCGGCCTCCGTGGTCGAGTGGCTTGCACGCCAGAGGCCCCGGGTTCGATTCCCGGCAGATCGAAGATTTTTCGGTTATAGATGCCAACTTAGGTATGCTTGATCCTCACCTACGTTTGTACCTGGGGCACCGCCTACGCTACGTAACTTGGGCACGAATACTCGTACCTAGTTACCTACATAGATATACTCCATGTTTCTTACTACAGTTTTTACTTCTATTTTCAATTTTTACTACAATTTTCTATTACTTACTACAGTATAGCGAGCTACACTAGTTTCTTAAGCTTATAGGAAATTAGGAACATGTATTTATGAGTAAAGGTAAACCAGATAGGAAGTATCTAACTACCGTCAGTAATTAACGAATAAAAATAGAGCTGAGTAACTAAGAATAGGTAGGTAACTTTCGTTTGAACTTAATGGACTTTAGAGCATTACGGCAAGTAATAACTTGTGCATTACAGCAAGTAATAACTCCCACTGGTAGGTGGTCAGTTTTGTTTCCACCTACCGAACTTGAATCGCTGTGGGCATGATAACTGTAACTTGGGTGAACTTGAAGGTTTGTTAACTTTCGTTTGGACTTAATGGACTTTAGAGCAACTTCTGCATTACGGCAAGTAATAACTACCTAACTACCCACTGGTAGGTGGTCAGTTTTGTTTCTACCTATTTTACAACCGTACAGTAGAACCACGATTATTACTTTCTATTTTCAACTACATAATTGGGACCGGGGGTAGTTAAAATGATCAAGGTTGAAATGATCACTTTCTATGATCTTTCCCTCTGATAAGATAGGATATCCTTTGAAAGGTAGAAAAAAAAACAATGGATTTTGGAGTTGAAATAATAGAAAGTTGAAATAATCGAAGTTCTACTGTACTTGAATCGCTGTGGGCATGATAACTGTAACTTAGGCGAACTTGAAGGTTGAGTATCTGAAAATAGATACCTATAACCCAGGTGTTGGTACAAGGGGATAATTATTTAGTCAAATGATACTTGAATAATTGGTAGTACAGGTTTCTAGCCAGTCTAGGTTTACGTACTTGGCAATATCTAAATATATTTGCAATAAGGTAGAAACACACTTTAGCCAACACCTGAGAGCAGCCTAAGACGCGTTTCGTTCTTATTGGAACTCATCAGTTAGACATAGCTCTCAGGTGCTGGCCAAGTATTTGGAAGTGTTATTTATACTTAAGAGATGGACATTGTGGAGAAAGGCTGTTTTCTATGTAAGATTATATTTTAGTGTTGAGTGTTGTTGTGAGCGCCACAACACTACCGCGTCACGTCACGTGAGTCAGAAAGCTGTAGTTCAGTTTTTCATTTTCCTATAATACTGTGGATAATTTCGTTCAAGATAGCCATACTTTTTTTTTACAAAATCACCCCGGCACCACCGAAGCATTACTTCAGGGAAGACAGCCATACTACTATCACGTGACGTAACGTGATAGTAATTCAATTCAATTTATTTTTATTGTACATAATATGACATTAAAAATACATTTCAATGAATACAATTGTACAACGTCAGTTAAAGAAAAAGAAGGAGGAAAAAAAAAATAAAATAAAATAATATCTAAAATTGTAGTGTGCTTCTACCTTTATTTGCGTTAGTCAAAGTTTCAAAGGGAGAATGAATGTTATGTAAGGGAAAAACATGCCTACAACACTTACATAAGTAGGTATAGTTAAAACTCGACTTCTTTGTGTATTAACCACGTCATGGGTCATGGGTAGGTACCTTCTTATACCAACACTTACCTATACCAACTTGGGATTTTCCATCCAATAATAGATAGGCACCAACAGACCAACATATTTATGTACCCAATTATACCTATTGAATTTATCATGTGGTAGATAGTACATTGTCTAGTGATTGGAAAATCCAAATCATAGGAGCCAGCCTAGTTAGCTAATTATACCTATTGAATTTATCATGTGGTAGATAGTACATTGTCTAGTGATTGGAAAATCCAAATCATAGGAGCCAGCCTAGTTAGCTGGGAGGGTAGCGGGTCTGCCTTGTAAGCGCTAGGTCGCGGGTTCGATTACATAAATCTGTTTTCTGTACCAATCTACCCATAGCAATAACTTATTGTAGTCACCTACAGTAGAACCTCGATTATTTGAAATTCCAATATTTCAACTCCAAAATCCATTGTTTTTTTTCTATCTTTCAAAGGATATCCTGTCTTATCAGAGGAAAAGATCACAGAAAGTGATCGTTTCAACTACCCCCGGTCCCAATTAGTTGAAATAATCGAGGTTCTACTGTGTTACTATTTTACTATCAATGATCGAATGTCCCCACCACTTTGTGACGTCAGCTAAAGTGATCTACTATCCGTCAATCGTACGATCTTATTACAATATTACCTACATACTAGGCTATATATCCATCACATTTGTAAGTTCTTGTTACATAATGTACTAAGTTCCCGTGGCTTTACGAAAGTGCTTATAGAAGTTAAGCTGAATTCCAAGAATACCATTCCAAGTTAATGTGTACCAATGCTGGCAGACAACTTTGTGTGAAGTTGGGAATAAAATAAAACCGTGTATTGTAATCTCTCAAAGCAGATTATTATCCTTGTCCAAAGTCCATTCATTCATTATATTAGATAGGTATTATTAACTTTGAAATAATTTGAAGCACCTAATTTCCGGTTCTAAAATTCAATTTTCAAATGCATGTTGATTTCTGTGTTCTGTGTAAGCGCGCGCTTAATACATTACAAACGTCTAAAAAATCGATCAGCATGAAGTTAAAGTTAACATACAGCGTGAACGACCTACTGCCCGTAGAGTTAAAGCGCTTTAAAGGGGGGAAAAAAAAGTTAACATGCCACATACCAGCCTAGCTAGCTTGGAGGGTAGCCGGTCTGTCTTGTAAGCGCTAGGTCGCGGGTTCGATTCCAGCCACTTATAGAAGTTAAGCTGAATTCAAAGAATACCATTCCAAATTAATGTGTACCAATGCTGGCAGACAACTTTGTGTGAAGTTGGGAATAAAATAAAACCGTGTATTGTAATCTCTCGAAGCAGATTATTATCCTTGTCCAAAGTCCATTCATTCATTATATTAGATAGGTATTATTAACTTTGAAATAATTTGAAGCACCTAATGTCCGGTTCTAAAATTCAATTTTCAAATGCATGTTGATTTCTGTGTTCTGTGCAAGCGCGCGCTTTTATGACAAACGTCTAAAAAATCGATCAGCATGAAGTTAAAGTTAACATGCCACATACCAGCCTAGCTAGCTTGAAGGGTAGCCGGTCTGTCTTGTGAGCGCTAGGTCGCGGGTTCGATTCCAGCCCCGTCCGGGGCGAATTTCATCCTAAACAGATAAGGTTCGTTCTCGGAACGGCTTTCTTCTATCCGTATACCTTCTCTCTTCGTTTTCGGGGAGGGAGGACCTTAACAGTTACAGTCCCCTCTATTAAACCTCACAAAAGAGAGGAGAGAGAGAGAGAGAGAGACGAATTTTTGGACGAAAATTGAGTCAAAATACTGTCTGCCACGAAGAGTAATTTCTGAACAAGATAATTCTACAGACTTCTCGACTCCCGTGGTATTTTTAGACACACGTGGGAGTGAAACTGAAAGGACTTTAGGGGGGGGGGAAGGGAGGAACTTTG